>NW_024068795.1:0-97083 GCF_009389715.1 Phoenix dactylifera
ATCAAAAGAGATGCATGGAGCTGATGTTTAAAGAAATCCTAGTCGGGGAAGACCTGATATCCTACCATGCCGAGGTGGCCAAAAAGACTCAAGATAGTGGTTCAATCTCCGTTGTTACAGTTATGGAAAGATAGCTCATCATGAAATAAGTGCACAAAAGGTCAATTTTTCCTCCAAAATAATAGCTATTAGTTGAAGGTAATGAAGGATCTGATGTACATGAGGACGATATCGGCCCAACCTATGATGAAGTTGACAATGTAGGAGATGAAGGGGATTGAAGTGAGATATTGATAAGTCGCTTGTTATCAGAAATAGTCTTATGGCTAAGTTTGCAAGGTCGTAATGAATAGGGAAAGCCAGGAGAATGTCGCATCTCAAGAGGCTATTACAAAGTAACTCTACCTATAGAGAAGCATCCTTGGCCTTATAAGCTTTCTTGGTTCCAAAACGGAAGTGATATAACCATAGATAGTGGATGTTTGGTATTGTTTTCGATTGAGCAAAAGTATTTTGAGAAGTTCGGTGATATGTAGTTGCCATGGATGCATGGCACCAACAGTTTCTAGGATTTCGCAGTTTGATGGCACCAACCATTGATTTGTTCGAAGGGAAAGTCTTTCCAATGGACACCAGAGGGCCAACGAGCTTGGACAAAATCAAAATCAAGAGATTTAAGCCACACCAGTCTTTTAAGCTCTTCCTAATATCATGAAGTTTTGTGGTGGTAGTGTGATGCTTCTTCAAAGGAAGTTGGACCTATATATTCTCAGTCAAGAAGGAGGCACATAACATTCTTCATTGAGAAGCTATATTCACCTACTCATGATGCTTATTTTTATGTGGTTGTTCAGCTCTCTGGCATTAGAGGCTTTGACATCAAGTGTTTATTCTACTCATCGATCAGGAGACTTTGAGGAATGTTCAGGGAAGGATATGCGGGGTATCGTGTGTGAGTTAGGTGATTTTTTGTCTGCAGGAGTACCACCGTCCAAAGCATAGGTTAGGATCTTTGAATTGGGTAGTTGATGCTTCTAGTAGGAGGGCATGACTGCTTACTGTCATGAAGGTCCGAGCGATTGGTTTGGACTCTTTAGAGATCCGTATGCAGAGGAGCCAGTGTTTAAAGAGCTTGATGGCTAAAGGAGGGCAACAGGAACACCCGCTTCTTCCACCGGTGGACCATCATTAGGAGGTAGAGGAGTATGATTCGTTCCTTGATGTTTTTCAGCAATTAGTTGTCTAGTGTTTTGTTGTCTGATTCTAGTTCTGTCTTCTTCATGATCAGCAGCCATCTGTCTCCGCTTAAGTTTCTTGATTCAATTCCATTTGTCAATTCATACATCCCAATCCCAATTCGGAGTCAAGAAAAGTAGAATACTAAGTAAAAGGTGGGAAAACAGGATTTTTTGTAAAGGTAATTGCTGTAGAATTCTATAGCAAGAGCTGAACTTTTCATTTTAATTATCGTAGTTGGAAGATGGAGATCAAAACAACACGCCGTGACAGTCTTGAACAGTGGAATACTAAGTAAATGGTGGAAAAAATGGGATTATTTCATGAAGATACTTGTATGAAATTCTACCGCAATGGTTAGAGGCGATCTGGGGAGCTTGATAAGCCAGGAAGCTCTGGAACCTCGAGTTCATTCACCGCATGGTTCTAGGGACCTTGAGGTAGATTTTTTTTTTGGGGACAAAATTGGCCTATACTAAATGGCCAAGTAGGAGTGTTTGGTTGTGAACAAAACATGGAATAAGATAGAATAACTAGCTTATTTCATTCCCATTTCACCATCCAAACATAGTTTAAGGAATAGGGATATGGAGTCTTTGTTCTCCATCAATTACCCATCAAACAACAATGTTTCCTATTTGTTCCTATAGATCTTGGATACCTAATACCAAATAGGCATCACATGCTATTGTCAATTGTCCAAAAACATCCATGAATAAAATAAAAATACTTTATCAATACTTCAAAGAGGTATGGCATATGTAAAACATGGCTCTATTAGGGTACTAATACTGTTGGTAACATCCTAGTGCACAGTCAAGGCCTAGTTATAGCACCCTAGATAAGCATTTTAGGAAACCTTATTAGTTGAACCGCGTACACTTTGCACTGCTGCTAAATTCATCATGGTGCATATTGCTATTACACATATAAGGAAAAAAAAAGAGGAAAAAGTAATTACTATTCCACGTGTTGCTTTCTGGTTGGACTAGTCCATGTGAACTTAGTCTAACAAATAATTTATCAAGGGAGTGGGATCAGGATGGGTGGGGGGCGGAGTTTAGTGGCAAGCTTCAGGTTAGGCCTGATTTCTGTTTGGCCTCCATAATCTAAACTTGAATTCAATCCTGAGACCTTTTAAACCAAGCCTAAAGCCCGACCTAAAGCCGGGGCTAATTTTTAACGCCGATATACCACCTAGCCAAAAGTCCACATATATCCTTATTGAAATTTCTTGTTTAGCTTAATTCTAATTAAGTATAGTCATCTAATGGCATAGTCATAGCCATTAGTGGGGATTTAAATAGCCACTCTAATGTTGTCGATTGGTAACCACAATTCGAACATGATTTTTCTTCTAAAACTCCTTCTGTAGTAATACATATTTATCTCAAATCTAGTGGTACCTATGAGTCTTGGTTTGAGGGGACCCCAGAGCACTATAATATCCATCAATGTGAAATTCAAATTTGAACCAGTCAAATTTAAAAATCTAATCAAAAACATGTCAAAACTGGCATCCTTACTACCACCAACGATTAAACACCATCTATCATGCCCTAACATGATACTGCCGGACAGGGTAGACACCTCGCAAGGCTTAGCCCTGTAAAGTATCTCAAGCCTAATCTATCAATCAACTAAATACAATGTCAGCTAGACAAAGATATATATGGAAAGGATCTAAATAACTTCCTGCACATAACCTAGCTTAAGGTCTATGAGCATCCAAATCTTAAAGTAATAAAAAAAAATATTTAACACAAGCTTAATGATACCAACATTTGGGTATGGATTAAATAATAGTTCCACATGATGATATAATACCAGTCGAACAACTACAATACAAGGTTTCTGACCAACAAGGCCTCAAATGAAAGAAAGATTGATAATAACTCCACTGCATCCTCGAGACAACTGAGTTTTACTGATTCGTTCATCTGGAAATGAAGAAATCTATAAGCTTAACAACGAATAAATTCTTAAATTGTACACACTTCAATTTAAAGAGAAATTCACCACTTTAAAAAAAAAAAAACCAATTCAATATACATTTTGTTTTATTAAAATAACAAGTATAGAAGTATGATAATACACAAATAATGGCTATGCATACAATATGAAGATTACCACTAACTCAATAGCTAAAATAATTTACAATTTCCAAGTTTGGACATGTTTAAATAATACATCATGATAAATAACTTATTTAACTTTCAGTTTGTTGTCCATTTTCTTCATGATATTAGGCAACCAATGTCATGATTCACCCTATGACAAGCATCTTCTGTTACACGATCATGATTTGCCCCATGATAGGCTTCAATCGGTTGTCATGATTTGCCTAATGACAGGCATCAATCTACTATAAAAATGTCACACCAAAAATCCATAACAATAGTCCCAATAATAATAACACAATTAAATCTATCAATAAAACTAACTATCAAAAACTCGTGAAGTTTTTATTCTATAATCCCTTTTATACATAATTGATCCCATGCCATGTGAACTACATTATGTATACAGTCACTAATACAAAGAATGCAACCACTTCAATAAAACATGTAATAAAACTTCCACAAAAAAGTGTCTTATAGGAAAAATACAATTCTAAAATTCTAATAGATTAAAGAGTACATAAAGAGAGAACTTGCCTCAAAAATACTTGTGAACAACAAAAATATCTCAACACCTCAACATATCAAAATAATAATGCCAATACAAAATTAATTAAATAAATGAGAACTCATATTGTAAGGATCCATGGAGGCATGTGTTTGGTCTCTTATTGGCTATGCACTACGTAGATCTTGGATACTTAATAACATCTTACGACTAGCTTTTTTAGATGAGGCACTGAGTTGTTATAAATTATATCATAGCAGATCAGGCCTATCACCCATATAGACTAAGAGACAGCTGCAACATGGGTCCATTAGATTTGAATAGATTTGGACCATGAGCTTGGCAAGATACTAGGGTTTTAAACAAGGGAGTATGTGAAGATTCATGTGGGCATGTGTTTAGTCTCATATTTATTATCTACTAGGTAAATCTTGGGTACTTATTCAATATCAAAGAACCCAAATAACACCTTTTTGACAAGCATTTTTTAGTAAGATCCTATATTGTTACAAATAGTATCAAAGTAGATCTAACCAATGGTCCATGTGGATAGAGAACACTGCAGCATGCATCTATTAGGTTGACTACAAGCTAATTGTGGAATTTGTAAATTAGATTTGTGGTACTTATAATTAGATTTGCAATGGATTTAAACTTTTATCCTGATGCAGATGCCAAGGCTTAAACTGGGGGAGTTTTTGAGGACACTTGTGGGTGTGTCTTTAGTCCTACATTAGATATGAATCGGATATATTTTCGATCTCTTGTAGTGATCAAATTAGCCAAAGCTCAAAGCATAAATTCTCGAAGTCACCTTGAAATAGGTATTTTTCATCCTAAATGGATATGTATACATCAAGTTATGTCTCCAAAATCATGCTAAATATAGAACTTATGCCAAATTTTCAGCCCATTTTAACCCATATATTGACCAAATCAATAAAGATTTAGTACAAAAATGTGGGTCCCAAAGTTAGCTTCAAAATGAGCATATATATAAGTTATCCTCAATAGCAATTGCCCAACTTTTAAAAATGGTTATCACATAACAGGGGCTCCTCTCCCTATATTTCCTCAATATATGATATTCTAGTTCCGCATTCTTGTGAAAGAACTCATAAAAAAGAGCAAGGTAAGATCTGTGAGAAAGAAATGGAAGAGAGATGAGAAAGAGAGTTATGAGAGAGAGATTACAAGGGAGTAGAGAGAGGAAGAGGGCTTGGTTAAGAGGTTATGTGTAAAAGAGAAATGGTAGATTGAAGAGAGAATTATGAGAGAAAAGTGACCATGAGTAGCGGTAGGCAAACGTGTGAACCAAAAGAAACACACAGAGAAAGGGATAAGGTTGGTTTAGGTTGAGGTTTAGAATCTTCTAATTGGGCTGATCTAATAGGTTGTATTAGTAGGTCATTATCTAGCCATTACACAAGTAATGGTGACCAAGAGAAATCTCCAATCATCAAGCCATTGCCACAAGTCATGGAGCTAAAGAGAGATGAGATGGTAATATGTGTGATAGAAAAAAATATTTTCAACATGAACATGTTGCCTCAAACCACCAAATATTTATGATGGCGAAACTACTATTACCATGGACACGAGGTTTGCCAAGACAACACATAAGAAAGAAAGAGGAGGAAGGGGGGGAGAGAATAGGGGCGAGGGAAGAACAGAGAAGGGCACAGGGATCGAAGGCTTCTCGGCTAAAAAAAAAATAGCAATGAGGCTAGGGCTAAGGGATGCTTGAAAAGGAGAGGGAGTTGTGGAGTCTCTATGAAAAAACTAGAGAAAGACTATTTAGATTTTATTGTTATATAGATGAAATTATTAAAAAATAATAGTTTGGAGAAAAAGCTCCCTCTCTATTCTCCTTTAAACTGCCCTAGAGCATACATGTACGGGCCATGATTAACTATAGGTAAGGGACTATGCAACCATCATATAGCCAGTTATGGCCAAGTACTTATAATGAAAGAAATCTTAAGTCCTTTACTTAGGATTCGATATGACACTGCATGCCACTACAAACTATTGTTGTTTAGATGCTATTGTTGCTTTCTAGACTAATAAGGAAGAAATTATGTCCAAGTATAGACTCTCATTTGTTGCCTTCCTACTATAAAATAAAATATTACAAAAAACTATACTCTAACATATACTAATTCCTAACTAATTGATAAAAAATAGACATCCAATTCGACAAAATAATTTTTATTTGATTTTTCAAACGATAATTTTACCCCATAAAATCAAAATCTACTCCAAAATTGAACACCTAGTTCAAAAATTAAACTCAGTTACCAACTATTGTTATAACCTAATCTAATCAAGCAACTCGTCTATAACCCATCTTTTTTGATGAATGTGTCACAATCAAAAATAACTTAAAATTAGAAGGTATTGGAATATACTTTATAAAAATACATAAATGACATACCAAGCATCCTTAAGTACAAATATCAATTATTGCTATGATAGGCTATTCTATATTGTACCTAGAATGTTGCATGTTGAATGCAATTAGTTGAAAATTCTAAGATATGTACGAGCCAAAACAAACAATATATTTATAAATTGTCTAGATGAATTTCTATAAAAATTTGAGTTTTGTAGTAGTATAGATACTTAAAAAAGAATTAATTGTACAATTAATCTTGTCCCTCAGTTATACAAAGGATAAATAGGTGGTTTGTTAACCAATACTATCCATTATTATTAAAGGGACCCCAATGCATGAGGATCCTCCCACTATAAGGTATGGAGAGGGTTAGATATATACAGCCTTACCCTTGTGTGCAGAGGCGTTGCTTCCGTATTTTTAACCTATGTAACCTAAAGTCATAATGGAGTAATCTTATACCATTACACCAAGACTCGCCCTCTAAATCTGTTGTAACTAAAAAAAAATGAAACCTAGGACTAGTATCTCTCTCACTATTATAGATCTCTATTCACCATCTATCATTATGTATCAACCTATCATAGCTAAGGATGAAACTTCTATACAACACAATAATATGGAAAGAAATAGATTGAAATGCAAATTTTAAGTAGAAGACAAGTTGAATCAGAGTGAAAAATTTTGATACCTCAAAATTACTGAAGTAAGGAGAAAAGATTAAAACTTCATAGAATCACAAATTGAACATAGGAAAGAACATTCATAGAGGACTCAAATGTTTAACCACAAAAATTAAAAAGAAAGGGTGAGAGATGGGAAGAAGGAGGGAGGAAAGAGCAAGATCATGGGATTTCAAAAAGGGGTGTGTTGATTATGTAAGAGGAATTAGCGAAAGTGCTTGTTAAGCAAAAGAGATAAGGAAGGGAGATGTGACAAGAAGAGAGAGAGATAGGAAGATAAGTATTTCAAATGAAAGAAGAAATATATGGGATTTGAGAAGAGGAGGTGCTAAGGATTGGAGATATTAGGAAGTAGATACTAGCAGCCTTCACCTCCTCTTTCTATCCTACACAAGACATTGAGTCTCTCTCATTGAATATCGATGGCCCTTGTCTTTCATCCCCTTCTTAAATTCCAAAGTCTCCATCATAAAAAGTACGAGCAAGAGCATGAAAGAAAATAGGGACAAAATAGACTTGGCATAAAAAAAAACATTGAACTTATAAAAAGTTACATATATTTTGCCACTTGTAATCAATAATTGTGGCATATTATTAGTACCATTGGACTAGAAAAATAGAACTATGCTATTGGCTTCAAAAATATGAACATCCAAGAAAAATATTTATCAAACCAAAAGTCAAAGAAATTGACAACTAATATACCAAATCAATTAGTAGTATGCTCTAACTCAACCAAAGTTTCAATCTTAAAATAACATTATTAAATTTGAAAGATTGACTCTTCTTACAAGGTCCTTTCAAACATGATGTAAAAGTCAATAAAAGTAGAATACCTTTAAGATTCTTTAAAATCGATAGTCACACAATCTTCAGAGGGTGTGGGCCTAAGAGAACCATCAATCGGCAAAAAGTTGAGATAAAGAATACAGCCTTCATAGCAACCATATTCAACAAGGCTGCGCTGATCTTCCTTCATCAGACAACCATTGTTATGCGTGAGCAAAAGCCTACTTTCTTCAAATTCCTCTTTCTTTGCGATCTCTCTCTTCAAACCACTAACAGTTTCTTCATCTCCCACCTCTATATAGAAAAACCTACCAGTGAGTATCTCTATTCCCAATCTCATCTTGTCCTGCATTTCTTGGACTCTGTTGACCTTTTTATAGAGGGGTCTATCCTTAGTGCAATCTACTTATTGAGACATATGGCAATCATGCTCCACTTTATATCACGACCATATCAAATAAGATTTTTAGTAGATATATACTTGGAATATTATTAATTATAAACTAAAATATTATAATTCATTAATTTTTGGTAATTGTTATTAGGATTTATTTAGTAACTTTGAATTTCTATATATCTAATTGGCAAGGCCAAAATAGGGTGCATCGAATAATGCAAACTAATAAAGAATGTGTAAACCTAATTTTTTTATGTCATTCAAAAAATGATATGTCATCCTTATTAGGATAAGCACCGCAAGAAAGTTTTGTACGAAATAACTTTCAATAGATGTTATTTTTGCAATTAACTGCCATAACTATTTATTTGAATACTTAGAAGGACATTATTCATATAGAAATCTATTAGTAGCCACTGTCCAAAGGTAGTTATTGCTAAATTTAACCATTTCCTCAGTTGCAAAATTCTTCTAGGTATGTTTTTCTTTTTACTCGCTCTATAAGGTCCAACCTGCTCCAAAATTTATTTTGGTCTAATTAATCATTTTATGTGATTTTTTAAGCTACCGATGTATAAAATACGACTAATGAAGGTTATCTAATTTCTTTCTTTTCATCTAGTTCCTCTTTGGTATTTCTTTTAATTTTCTTTTTAGTGCAATCACTTGGTGAATTGTAAAGTCCTCATGACCGAGATACAAAGGAACCATTTTCTCATTGAGTTTGCCATAAACCTCAATTACCCAATAGTTTGAAAATTTGGAAACATACTTAGTACATGATTTGGTGTTTACATGAAAATATAGCTTATCATGTCTTAATCATAAGAAAAAAAGATTACATCATGATTCCTATTTAAAATTTTTAGCCTAACTCTTTGAAAAGAAAGGTTGTCAGGACATCTAACCGAAGCCTAGTCAACTAGAAACTTTACTAACCTATTTTCAAAACAAAAGGTAAAGTTTTTAAAACAAGGGTTTTTTGCATGGATACCCTTCTAAATATCGAATTTTGCGTGAATACCCTTCCAAAATTGATATTTGCATTTATACCCTCGTAAAATACTTGTTTTGCTGTTTTACCCTTTTTTATTCTTATTTTTGCATATATACCCTTGTCATCTAACGCCGTAAAAAAATTAGCGGTTTCAAATTAAAATGACTAAAATACCCTTAATGGTTAGGTGTACAAATAAAAATTTTTATAAGGGTATACAAGCAAATAGTAACTTTACAAGGATATTCATACAATTTTCTATATTTAGAAGGGTATATATGCAAAAAAAAAATTTAGTAGATGAAAAGAATTGAGATACATTTATTAATGTGATAGCCTTTATAATCCTGTATTTATTAGAAAATGCATTTGGTTCTATGACGAGAGGCCTGTTTCTTTATCATGAATATAACAAAAATATATAATAGGATTTATTCTCAAATAAAATATATGGTATGCAGCTAGAAACCAAAAAATAGAGCTTCAATATAGGTTCACAGTAAAAAATAGGAATGAAATAAAATCAACTACAATAATCATTATTGTTCTTCGAACACTTGTAATGATTTTTTTTTGGTTCAGATTAATAAAAGAAAAATAGTATAAATCAATGAAAGGGAAGAGAGGGTAATATGATATTGAAATATTTTTTTATAATCAACAGATAGGAGAGATATGAAAGATTTGAAAGATAGATCGCACCAAAAGATAAGTTTTGCGGTTAGAAGAATTTTTGTTTATCATAGGTTGGATTACAGAACTGGGAGGAATAGGAAGGAGATCGCGAGCGAGCTGCATCGCGAAAGCCCGTGATCAGGATCCTGATACGCGGGGGGCGGGGGGGAAGCCCACAGGGGGTGGGGTGGGGATGCCGAGCGGCGGGGGGGAAGCCCGCGGGGGTTGGGGAAGCCGGGCGCGGTGGTTGGGAAGCCCAGGGGGGGACGGCGGGGGGGAGCTCAGGGGGGGACGGCGGGGGGTGAGGGGAGAATGGCGGGGGGGGGGAGCTCGCGGGGGGTGGGGAAGATGCGCTGCGCGGGGGAGACGAAGCGGGGGGAGCTCGCGGGGGATGGGGAAGACGCGCCGCGCGGGGGCGGGGAGCACGGGGGGGGGGACGGCGGAGGCGAGGAGCTCGCAGGGGATGGATAAGACGCGCCGGGGGGGTTGGAGTGGTGTAAGGATTATAACATCATTTCAATATTTTATTTTATTTTTAATTAATATAATATTATTTTTTTAACACCGTTAAAATAACTGTTATATTAGGGGTATTTGTACAATAACAGAGTTTTACAATGGTATACATGCAAATATTAATTTTGAAAGGATATTCACGCAAAATCTAATATTTAGAAGGGTATCCATGCAAAAAGCCCTTAAAAACAATATGGTTAATATTCATGTTCGACCATGCATATAAATAAGGATTCTTTGCACATAAATATTTACAAATCTAACTTATTGAATATCCACCCCGAAAGTAACTATTTACATACGCACCCCTCAAACATCCTGGTTTTGCATGGATGCCCCTCCTATTAGATGTTTGGCTAACAATTCTAATAAATAACCCTTCTGAATATCATTTGGCATAATTATCCTTTTATGTTAACATCCCTGCATTTGTTATATATTCCTCAAGAATATTATTGTAAGGGGTGATAAAATTATTTTATTCTTAAAATGATTACTTCTAAACACCGTCAACTAAAAATATAACCGCTTATGTATTCATGAAAAAATATGATGTTTTAAGAGATACATATGCAAATAGTAATTTTCGAAGGCTAGAAATACAATAAGCTATTTTTGTAAGGGTAATGAACAAAAAAAAAGGATAAAAAGGGAAGAAGAGGAATAACATGACAAGAGAAGAAAATAATCTTTTTAATGAGTAGAGCAAGAACAAGAGGAATGACATGAGAGTGGGCCATTGAACAACTAGGCAGCATATTGAAGGCTTGCTAGTAGTAGAATAGGTATTGGAAAGCTTCATAAGAGCCTCCAGTTGGTGATACATATGCGAAGGAGGAGGTTCCGAGGTAAGAAGAAATAGGGAAAGGAATAAGCAAAGTAAAAGCATCTTGTAAGTTATGTATTTTCACTTTCAATTTATGTAAAATAAAAAATTATTTCAGTATAATAGTGAAAATAAGGTAATGAAAGAAAGTACAAATCAAAAAAAAGTTATTTTTTCTTCTAATATAAGTCTACTCTGCTGCTATGTAAGTAATCTATGCTTTACAAGTGCATAGGTAGACCGCCTAGGCACCTATACAGCACTCTTAACAACACTATCAAAAGAATGTAAAGCATTTTGGCCAAAGTTTTCGAGAAAGGTTATTTCTGCAATTAACTCCTATTAGTAGTAATTTGGACACTTAAAAGTAAGATAGTCATATCGAGAACCATTGTTACTAACTAACAAAGATAGTCATTTCTGCAATTGCGTATCCCTTTTACTATAAAAAGGGAAAGAAGGCTTTATTCGGGCTCTAGATGCACTATCTACTAGACAATTGATATCGATAACAACATGGACAAGGCTTCTAAATCTATCCATTATCTTTTACTTTTCTCTTTTTCCTCCCCCTCCTTGGTGTAGACCTAATTAACTATAGAGTTTATTTTAGTTTTATCAATCATTTTGTGTTGTGTTTTCAATGATTTGATGTATCAATGATGTATGAAATTGGACTATATGAATGTTGTTTTGTTTCATTCTTTTGATCTAGTTCTTTTCTTTGGTGGTTCTGATTTTTCTTATTAGTTTAACCACTTGGTGGATCATGAAGTCCTTATGATCGAGTTACTGGATTTTTACAAGGGCATATGGATTGCTAAGAAAATGTTGTTAGTTGTATAATATTGTTTATCAAGTCTAATTTACATTGGTGACCCTTTTGCTATTAGCTTAAGCTTTTGCAATCTAACATATTGTTATCATGGTATCATAACTTTAGATTTTCTAGAAATCATGAGTTAAAATCCTTAAAATACAACCTTCCTAAAATTCGAACCCATAACCTCCTCCTAGAACATGGTTCTGAACATAATGGCAGATTGTCCAATGTGCATATCTTTATACAAATTGATATGACTAATTATGTAGACTTGAGGACAGGTATTATAATATACAAGGCTACCATTATCTTGTTAGAAGTATATAATTTTCTTTCCTCATTTTTAAAATCTTCTATTTTTTTATTGATTTATTTTTTTATATTTGTTGTTCTACCATTACGCAGATTTTAGAATAAAAGTTTCCAATGCTCCCATCTCCCTTCCAATTTCTATTCTGTTGTAGAGAAGGATATGCCTAGCAAGTACAATCAGTTGGACCACACCAAGCCTCGTAGGAGCCAATGCATTCATAGATGAAGATCACAGCAATATTAGCTTCTCGCCAATGACTTTTCCATTAAAGACTATGTGAAGTTTATCCTACACTTTTCTCTTCTTGTTCATTGTGCTTCTCTCTATATAACTACGACTGTTGTGTGCATTGTTCATGTTGAAGCCTCATTGCTTCATGGTACTCGAACTTTGATATAAATAGATGGCTGGTGGTCGGAAGAAGAAATAGAGATAGAACCAAAATTAGAATCAGTCTAGGGCTGATGTTCATGAAGAGCCACATTGATGAAATGAATACCAAGATATTGAGATAGAAGAATTGATAAGGTAAGTAGATCTCTCGACCATGTATTTGGCTTTTGTCGAGGATCGAACTTCTTTAGACCACACTATGAAGATGATTATGTTGATGATCATGTTGAGGATCGCGTTACATAGCCATCTGATTTGACAATCCAATCCTTGAAGGAGTTATACGTTAGGGACCTTTCGGATGGGGTGACAAAGATATTGGATTGGTTGAACACCTTTGCATGCATCATTGAATACAAGGATGTGTCCTAGAAGAGAAGAAGGTGAAGCTGGTATCCTGAAAATTTAGAGACCAAGCTTTAGCTTGGTGGGAGCAATTCTAGAAAAGATCATGAGTGGAGGGGCAAACCACACAACATCTACCTTTCAACTATACCCAAAACTTGTACCAACGCCTCTAGAATTTTCAACATGGCAACAGATCTATTAATTGTGATTACATTGAAGCACACTATCAGTTCATTGCTAGAAACAAGTTTATGGTAATGGAGCAATAGATGACCATATACATAGGTGGGCTGCACCAATCAATCCAAGACACCCTCAATCTGCACTTGGACTGTGCATGAGGCATATGATCATGCTATTATTGAAGAGAAGCAGCAAAACCAAAGGATGTTCCAATCTATTGGACAAGATAGTAGATCAAAAGAGATGCATGGAGCTGATGTTTAAAGAAATCCTAGTCGGGGAAGACCTGATATCCTACCATGCCGAGGTGGCCAAAAAGACTCAAGATAGTGGTTCAAATCTCCGTTGTTACAGTTATGGAAAGATAGCTCATACATGAAATAAGTGCATAAAAGGTCAATTTTTCCTCCAAAATAATAGCTATTAGTTGAAGGTAATGAAGGATCTGATGTACATGAGGACGATATGGGCCCAACCTATGATGAAGTTGACAATGTAGGAGATGAAGGGGATTGAAGGGAGATATTGATAAGTCGCTTGTTATCAGAAATAGTCTTATGGCTAAGTTTGCAAGGTCGTAATGAATAGGGAAAGCTAGGAGAATGTCACATCTCAAGAGGCTATTACAAAGTAACTCTACCTATAGAGAAGCATCCTTGGCCTTATAAGCTTTCTTGGTTCCAGAACGGAAGTAATATAACCATAGATAGTAGATGTTTGGTATTGTTTTCGATTGAGTAAAAGTATTTTGAAGAAGTTCGGTGATATGTAGTTGCCATGGATGCATGGCACCACAGTTTCGAGGATTTCGCAGTTTGATGGCACCAACCATTGATTGTTCGAAGGGAAAGTCTTTCCAATGGACACCAGAGGGCCGGCGAGCTTGGACAAAATCAAAATCAAGAGATTTGAGCCACACCAGTCTTTAGCTCTTCCTAATTTCAATGAAGTTTTGTGGTGGAGTGCGATGCTTTTTCAAAGGAAGTTGGACCTATATATTCTCAGTCAAGAAGGAAGGCACATAACATTCTTCATTGAGAAGCTATATTCACCTACTCATGATGCTTAATTTTATGTGGTTGTTCAAGCTCTCTGGCATTAGAGGCTTTGACATCAAGTGTTTATTCTACTCATCGATCAGGAAACTTTGAGGAATGTTCAAGGGAAGGATATGCTGGGTAATCGGTGTGTGAGTTAGGTGAATTTTCTGTCTGCAGGAGTACCACCTCCAAAGCATAGGTTAGGATCTTTGAATTGGGTAGTTTTTTGCTTCTAGGAGGAGGGCATGACTGCTTACTGTCATGAAGGTCCGAGCGATTGGTTTGGACTCTTTCAGAGATCCGTATGCAGAGGACCAGTGTTTAAAGAGCTTGATGGCTGAAGTGTAGTCTTGCAAGAGGCCTTGACTACAAAGTAAAAGATGGTCATATATTTAGAGGAGTCCAGCTTTGCATTCCAAATTGCTCATTGAGGGAGAAGATCATTGAGGGGCTCCATGGACAAGGTCACTTCGGCAAGGACTAAATATTTGCTTTGGTCTACAGTGGCTACTCTTGGTCCAAGATGAAGCATGATGTAGATTGTGTTCTTGGAATTGCCAGAAGAACACAGGGGGATTGGATCCTGTTTTTGTTCTTGTGGATCGCCTTTCCAAGATGGTGCGTGCCTTCAATATTGTTAAATTGTTCTTCAAAGAGACAAGTGCATCTCGAGTCTATTCATAAGTCTGTCTCCGAATGGATTAGGGGCGCAAACGGGTTGCTTGAGCTCGAGTCGGATCCGAGCTCGATGTCACGACCCCCGCCCCGTTCCCGGCGGGCCGCCGCGACGGTCCTAGGGTGCGGGTAGGCATAAGGCCACCAGCCACCGCGTAGAACCCTACTACCTATCAATCATCAATAAATCTTGAAAAATTTGGCATGATGCATGCACAAAATGATCACTTTTCCTATAGTGACCTGTCAGGATTATCTCAATACATACAACACACTACCTGTCAGAGCAGCAATCACATAATCTGTCACATATAAACCTGGACAATATATAGCAATACATTATCACAGGCACACAACTGATCTGCACACATATATATACCTGCTTCCCAATCCATCCATGGTCAAACCCATATCCACAACAGGATCTATGACTGTAACTATACACTATATACAATAGAAGGTTTATAATACACCAAAAGGGGATAAACCTCTATCTACATTATACTATACTATACTATGGAGCGGCACAGCTAGCAGGCAACCACTAATCCTGCTCTTCTCTATACAATACCTGCCCTGCAATCAAAAACACCAAACTGGGGAGTGAGTATATAAATACTCAGTGAGTGGAGTAGAGAGTACTATGCACATGAGACAGAATATAATCATGGCTCGAGATGAAATCTCAAGATCAATAACAAGATGAACATGATCTCAACATAGAGAATATGGAGTAAATCATCAATATCACCACAATCAATATCAACTCATCTGAAGCATATATGGAATAATCAAGTAAACATATATGCTACTCATGAATATGCTCAACAGATCATAATGCTGGATCATACAAATCAGGTGTCAATATGCTGAAATCATCACTAGACAGCTATCGGGAGGTGGGTTTTACGCCCCAGGCGAACCAGCAACAACTCCCTACTGCCATATGCATATATCGAATATGACACCACACCAATATGTAAATCATCACTAGACAGCTGTCGGGAGGTGGGTTTTACGCCCCAGGCGAACCAGCAACAACTCCCCACTGTCACATGCATATGCAGGATAAGACACCATATCGATAATGTAAATGCTAGACAGCTATCGGGAGGTGGGTTTTACGCCCCAGGCGAACCAGCAACAACTCCCCACTGTCACATGCATATGCAGGATAAGACACCATACCGATAACATAAATGCTAGACAGCTATCGGGAGGTGGGTTTTACGCCCCAGGCGAACCAGCAACAACTCCCTACTGTCACATGCATATGCAGGGTAAGACACCACACTAATCATGTAAATGCTGGCCAGTATCCAGAACAGAAATCCATCTCACATCTACATACTAAACGGCACCTCGCGGGAATTCTACATCCGCGGAAAGCCATACTGCACCTCGCGGGGTCTTACTATGCCCGGCGGCAAGCAGAATATAAGTCGTAGGACCGGTCGATCCTACGCCTAGGGCCGTGTCCCCCCCTAGGAAGGGACTGGGCTCCGCCCACCCAGAAGGCTACTATGTGCACAAAGGCCGATGTTCAACCCCATCGACTATAGGTGTCCTGCAGATACTGCCAAGCCATGCATAAATGCCATAATGCACCCTCCCAATACTCTACTAAAAAGGAGTATAATCAAGATTACCACTCACTCGGCCACGACCCAATCATAAACTAACATCAGGGTTAGGAGTGAGGGTCAAGGAAGTGCAATACAACTCAATATATCACTAAAAAGGCTCTACAAATCTTTGAAATGGAGGAAATGAAATCAATTTACAAAAGAAGTTATTTCACAATTTGGAACCAATTTGATTACTCATCAACCCCTCGTAATTCCTCTCAATGTTCCCTCAAATGCATGTACAGAATAATCAAGCATGGAGAATCAAGATTATAGAGGAATCTACTACAATATCAATCAATATGCTCAAGTGGAATCAATTCACACTTGGCGACATTCATGAAAATGAATTAAGGATGCTCATGGTGCAAAGTACATGACTCCCACTCACAAGTCTTTGAAATAGATGAAATGAAATCACTTTACAAAAGATGTCATTTCCCAATTCAGATCCATCGTAATTCCTCTCAATGTTCCCTCGAATGCATGTACAGAATAATCAAGCATGGAGAATCAAGATTATAGAGGAATCTACTACAACAATTTAATCAATAGGCTCAGGTGGAATCAAGTCACACTTGGCAACATTCATGAAAATGAATAAGGAATGCTCATGGTGCAAAGTACATGACTCCCACTCACCTGTCAATCTGGCACAGCCCTGATACGCCTCCAAAAATCTACAGCAGGCAGTGGGGAACTTCTTCCTCTTGTTCCCTAGCTTCTTGCCCAACTGTGACATGCATTTACAATACATTTAGTTTTGTATCAAGGGCTATAATCTACGTGCCAATTATAATATAGGGGACTTTAATTAATTCAACTCCCCCGTTCCCTAAATCTTTTCTTTTCTTTCTCTTTTTCTTTTTCTATTAATTAACTCACCATTTATATGTATTAGGGACTCCCTTGCATGAGTACAAGGTCCCTTTTAGCTTGATCTAGGCTTAATACCCTATTATAGCATGAAATCCCCTATTTTCCACCCGGATGAACAGTAACCCGAACTGACAGTGGGTTACTTCATCCCGGTTTTGATCCACTTTCAGGACTCCAAATTTGATGAAATTTTTACCTAACATTCTACACTCACAGAGGATTCCAAAGAGATAACATGCATCATCATCGGAGGCCGTTTGACCCCCTAAATAATTTGCCGAAGTTGGGACTTCGACACAGTTTTTCCGTAGTGCCGGAAAAATTTGTCAAAATCCGATTCTTCTTCTTTTAACCACCTCTACAACCCTTATCCGACCCCTCTAGACTATATCCACCCTTTGTATAGCCTAATGTCATCAAAAGACTAGATAGGGATGGATATTTACCTTTTTCTTTTTGGAAATCGAGGTTCTTGCGTAGAGGGGAAGGAGATCTACGTTTTTTCCTTCAGCTGGAAGTGCAACCGGGATCCCTTTCCTCCTTGAATCCCCTTCCTCTTCTTCTTTCTTCTTCTTCTTCTTCTCTTTTTCTTTCTTTCTTTCCTCTGTTTCACGCCTGAGAACCCCCTCCCTCTTTCTCTTGGTTTCACCAGCTCAAACCCTCCAATTAAATCACATCAAAACACTATTCACCCTTTGTTTAATATTATTAAATTCCCATTTTGCCCCTAACACTTCAACATATCTACCGTTATGCCATTAACTTTTGATTCCTTCCAATTTTACCCTTACCACTTCAATGCATCTACAACTATGCCATTATCTTTTGATTCCTTCCAATTTTACCCCTTATATCAATTTTAAAGGACTATTCTATCCCTTTTTATATATAAAAAAAAATTTGGGGTTATTACATCCTCCCCCCCTTATATAAAATTCGTCCTCGAATTTAAAAGAGTAAATTACCTGTCATAGCTGCATTCGATGTCTGTGCCTCCTGTGGATTTACCGTGAACACCCTTCCTTGCCCTCTGCCTACTGGAGCTGACAGTTGAGATGGTCCAGCACTCTGCTGTGATGTTTGTGCTTGACCTCTACCTCTGCCTACAGGCTCCCTACTACTAGGCCTGTCCATCTGCACAGAAGGATAGGATGCCAAAGGCACAAACTGCTGGGTGGCACCCTGCGGGCATTCTCTGACAAAATGACCCGGCTGTCCACATCTGTAGCACACTCCCTGACCCATTCTACATCTGCCAGGGTGCTGCTTCCCACATATGCCACATACTGGCCATGATTGGAACCTAGATTCAGTTCTGGCCATAGTGACTGGAGGACGAGGTACTGATGGTAGAAAAGTATCTTGTGATTGACCTCTTTCCCTCCATTTCCTCTTACGTGGGGCAGGTGGAGCTGAGCGTACAGACTGCTCCGTCGGGCCCTCCGAGAGATCTACTCCCTCAGATCTACCTCTACTGTTTTGCTCCTTTCCCACACTCATTTTCCTCTGTTCTCTTTCAGCTCTTTCCTCTTTGTTTCTGGTCTCCCACTGTTTTGCTTTATCAATCAGCCTAGATAAGGTGGGGACCTCTACTGCCAGTACTGCATTATAAAGCGGGGAAATCAGACCCCGCCTGAATCTTTCTATCCTGGCAGCTTCAGTGGGGATGATGTAAGGAGCATACTTCCCCAATCTAGTGAACTCACGAGCGTACTCAGATACGCTCATTCCGGGCATCTGCTTCAGCCTCTCAAACTGAAGAGCCCGATTCTGCCTCTCAACCGGAGACAAAAACTCATCCATCACTGCTTGCCTGAACTCTTCCCAGGTTGGAGGATTCCTACTGTACAATTTGTCCTCCACTTGTCTCTGGTACCAGCCCCAGGCATCTTCTTTCATTGTGAGCCCTACAAGTTCTATTGCCCTTGCATCAGAACAGGGCAGTCTCCGTATCATCTTTTCAGTCTCCTCCAGGAATCTCTGAGGATCTTCACCTTCTTCCCCCTTAAACTCTGGGGTTTTGAGCCTCAGAAATTTCTGTACAGTAATTCCCTCATCATCTAGAGCTCGCCTGGCCAAACTTCCTGGCACAGGTACAGGAGGTGGAATGGATACTACTGACGGGGCAGAAGATTTCCCCCGAGCAATCTGCTCCCTCAGAGCCTGATTCTCCGCCAGTAACTGTTCCATCAATGCATCTCTACTTCCTACATCTCCTTGATCATCAACCCTCCGTCTATCAGCAGGAGGAGGTTTTTCTCTTTAGGGCTCGACATGTGCGGAACCCGCATCCAATGCTATATCTGGCTCCATCCTCTTTCCAGGACGAGCAGGTCCTCTCCTTGGAGGTATTCTTTATATCTCTCTAAAAAAGTCAAAAAGAGAGGATGGTCGTTACACACTGAGTCATGATATATTTTACTGAGTTGTAAATGACTCAGCAAATAGCATAAAAAAAAATCCTATGCTCCATAGTATAATCCTATACTTAATCCTGACTCATCCTATTGCTCTGACAGGACTCTTCTTAACCTTTGCTCTGATACCAAGCTTTGTCACGACCCCCGCCCCGTTCCCGGCGGGCCGCCGCGACGGTCCTAGGGTGCGGGTAGGCATAAGGCCACCAGCCACCGCGTAGAACCCTACTACCTATCAATCATCAATAAATCTTGAAAAATTTGGCATGATGCATGCACAAAATGATCACTTTTCCTATAGTGACCTGTCAGGATTATCTCAATACATACAACACACTACCTGTCAGAGCAGCAATCACATAATCTGTCACATATAAACCTGGACAATATATAGCAATACATTATCACAGGCACACAACTGATCTGCACACATATATATACCTGCTTCCCAATCCATCCATGGTCAAACCCATATCCACAACAGGATCTATGACTGTAACTATACACTATATACAATAGAAGGTTTATAATACACCAAAAGGGGATAAACCTCTATCTACATTATACTATACTATACTATGGAGCGGCACAGCTAGCAGGCAACCACTAATCCTGCTCTTCTCTATACAATACCTGCCCTGCAATCAAAAACACCAAACTGGGGAGTGAGTATATAAATACTCAGTGAGTGGAGTAGAGAGTACTATGCACATGAGACAGAATATAATCATGGCTCGAGATGAAATCTCAAGATCAATAACAAGATGAACATGATCTCAACATAGAGAATATGGAGTAAATCATCAATATCACCACAATCAATATCAACTCATCTGAAGCATATATGGAATAATCAAGTAAACATATATGCTACTCATGAATATGCTCAACAGATCATAATGCTGGATCATACAAATCAGGTGTCAATATGCTGAAATCATCACTAGACAGCTATCGGGAGGTGGGTTTTACGCCCCAGGCGAACCAGCAACAACTCCCTACTGCCATATGCATATATCGAATATGACACCACACCAATATGTAAATCATCACTAGACAGCTGTCGGGAGGTGGGTTTTACGCCCCAGGCGAACCAGCAACAACTCCCCACTGTCACATGCATATGCAGGATAAGACACCATATCGATAATGTAAATGCTAGACAGCTATCGGGAGGTGGGTTTTACGCCCCAGGCGAACCAGCAACAACTCCCCACTGTCACATGCATATGCAGGATAAGACACCATACCGATAACATAAATGCTAGACAGCTATCGGGAGGTGGGTTTTACGCCCCAGGCGAACCAGCAACAACTCCCTACTGTCACATGCATATGCAGGGTAAGACACCACACTAATCATGTAAATGCTGGCCAGTATCCAGAACAGAAATCCATCTCACATCTACATACTAAACGGCACCTCGCGGGAATTCTACATCCGCGGAAAGCCATACTGCACCTCGCGGGGTCTTACTATGCCCGGCGGCAAGCAGAATATAAGTCGTAGGACCGGTCGATCCTACGCCTAGGGCCGTGTCCCCCCCTAGGAAGGGACTGGGCTCCGCCCACCCAGAAGGCTACTATGTGCACAAAGGCCGATGTTCAACCCCATCGACTATAGGTGTCCTGCAGATACTACCAAGCCATGCATAAATGCCATAATGCACCCTCCCAATACTCTACTAAAAAGGAGTATAATCAAGATTACCACTCACTCGGCCACGACCCAATCATAAACTAACATCAGGGTTAGGAGTGAGGGTCAAGGAAGTGCAATACAACTCAATATATCACTAAAAAGGCTCTACAAATTTTTGAAATGGAGGAAATGAAATCAATTTACAAAAGAAGTTATTTCACAATTTGGAACCAATTTGATTACTCATCAACCCCTCGTAATTCCTCTCAATGTTCCCTCAAATGCATGTACAGAATAATCAAGCATGGAGAATCAAGATTATAGAGGAATCTACTACAATATCAATCAATATGCTCAAGTGGAATCAATTCACACTTGGCGACATTCATGAAAATGAATTAAGGATGCTCATGGTGCAAAGTACATGACTCCCACTCACAAGTCTTTGAAATAGATGAAATGAAATCACTTTACAAAAGATGTCATTTCCCAATTCAGATCCATCGTAATTCCTCTCAATGTTCCCTCGAATGCATGTACAGAATAATCAAGCATGGAGAATCAAGATTATAGAGGAATCTACTACAACAATTTAATCAATAGGCTCAGGTGGAATCAAGTCACACTTGGCAACATTCATGAAAATGAATAAGGAATGCTCATGGTGCAAAGTACATGACTCCCACTCACCTGTCAATCTGGCACAGCCCTGATACGCCTCCAAAAATCTACAGCAGGCAGTGGGGAACTTCTTCCTCTTGTTCCCTAGCTTCTTGCCCAACTGTGACATGCATTTACAATACATTTAGTTTTGTATCAAGGGCTATAATCTACGTGCCAATTATAATATAGGGGACTTTAATTAATTCAACTCCCCCGTTCCCTAAATCTTTTCTTTTCTTTCTCTTTTTCTTTTTCTATTAATTAACTCACCATTTATATGTATTAGGGACTCCCTTGCATGAGTACAAGGTCCCTTTTAGCTTGATCTAGGCTTAATACCCTATTATAGCATGAAATCCCCTATTTTCCACCCGGATGAACAGTAACCCGAACTGACAGTGGGTTACTTCATCCCGGTTTTGATCCACTTTCAGGACTCCAAATTTGATGAAATTTTTACCTAACATTCTACACTCACAGAGGATTCCAAAGAGATAACATGCATCATCATCGGAGGCCGTTTGACCCCCTAAATAATTTGCCGAAGTTGGGACTTCGACACAGTTTTTCCGTAGTGCCGGAAAAATTTGTCAAAATCCGATTCTTCTTCTTTTAACCACCTCTACAACCCTTATCCGACCCCTCTAGACTATATCCACCCTTTGTATAGCCTAATGTCATCAAAAGACTAGATAGGGATGGATATTTACCTTTTTCTTTTTGGAAATCGAGGTTCTTGCGTAGAGGGGAAGGAGATCTACGTTTTTTCCTTCAGCTGGAAGTGCAACCGGGATCCCTTTCCTCCTTGAATCCCCTTCCTCTTCTTCTTTCTTCTTCTTCTTCTTCTCTTTTTCTTTCTTTCTTTCCTCTGTTTCACGCCTGAGAACCCCCTCCCTCTTTCTCTCGGTTTCACCAGCTCAAACCCTCCAATTAAATCACATCAAAACACTATTCACCCTTTGTTTAATATTATTAAATTCCCATTTTGCCCCTAACACTTCAACATATCTACCGTTATGCCATTAACTTTTGATTCCTTCCAATTTTACCCTTACCACTTCAATGCATCTACAACTATGCCATTATCTTTTGATTCCTTCCAATTTTACCCCTTATATCAATTTTAAAGGACTATTCTATCCCTTTTTATATATAAAAAAAAATTTGGGGTTATTACATCCGACTCCACTTACCTACTACCGAGCTCGAGTCGTGCTCGAGTAAGAAAAATTGCATATGCATGCGCTCAACTCAGCTCGGCTCAATTGCACCCCTAGAATAGACTGAAGCAGTAGGCAAAAAAATGTCCATGTAGTTACCTTTCATGTTATATACACCAGAATTCTGTGGTGTGCATGCATCCACATGTATGCACAGCATAGAAAATGCTCTCAAGCATTTTCCTAGGTTCATCCACTTCATCCATTTATACAAGAGATTTTGTTCCCCTGCTTGTGGGTGAGAATCAGGTGCCAATTCTACCATTCATCAAGCTCCAACACAAGACAGTTCTCTATATTTCTATGTTGAATACCAAATTTATTCTCCGTTCTTTTGATTTCCATCTTACAACATCGATGATTGCAGCCAAAACTTCAACTGTTGCCGTAGAATTTCATACAAGTATCTTCATGAAATAATCCCATTTTTTCCACCATTTACTTAGTATTCCACTATTCAAGACTGTCACGGCGTGTTCTTTTGATCTCCATCTTCCAACTACGATAATTAGAACGAAAAGTTCAGCTCTTGCTATAGAATTCTACAGCAATTACCTTTACAAATAATCCTGTTTTCCCACCTTTTACTTAGTATTCTACTTTTCTTGACTCCGAATTAGGATTGGGATGTATGAATTGACAAATGGAATTGAATCATGAAATTTAAGCGGAGACAGATGGCTGCTGATCATGAAGAAGACAGAACTAGAATCAGACAACAAAACAACTAGACAACTAAATTGCTGAAAAACATCAAGGAACGAATCATACTCCTCTACCTCCTAATGATGGTCCTCCGGTGGAAGAAGCGGGTGTTCCTGTTGCCCTCCTTCATCCATGGGATCTGGGACTTCTGTCTCCCGAACATCTCCTGCTGCCTTAGTAAGGAGTGGTGCATGGCGAGTTTGTGCCGCAGTACACCCAAGTCGGCCTCCGGCAGCCCACCCATACTATCCTCCCTCCCCAAAAGCTCAGCAATAGACACCTCCACCTCCTCTGGCCTTCTAATTATATCCTCTACTACCTTGCAGTTTCACCTGCGGAGTCTGCGCTTGGTAAGCTCCAGCCTGCACAAAACCCTCTACATGACATCACCTCGCACCGGCATCGTCCAAGCCTCTCAGACAATGTTCTAGGATTTGGGGTACGACAACCACATCTTCTTAAAGAAGAACGGGGGTCGATGGCTGATGTAATATGCTATAGAGTTCAGGAGCAGGCAATGGTTAGAGGCGATCTGGGGACCTTGATAAGCCAGGAAGCTCTGGAACCTCGACTTCATTCACCGCATGGTTCTAGGGACCTTGAGGTAGATTTTTTTTTTTTAGGGGGACAAAATTGGCCTATACTAAATGGCCAAGTAGGAGTATTTGGTTGTGAACGAAACATGGAATAGGATAGAATAACTAGCTTATTCCATTCCCATTTCACCATCCAAACATAGTTTTAAGGAATAGGGATCTGGAGTCTTTGTTCTCCATCAATTACCCATCAAACAACAATGTTTCCTATTTGTTTCTATAGATCTTGGATACCTAATACCAAATAGGCATCACATGCTATTGTCAATTGTCCAAAAACATCCATGAATAAAATAAAAATACTTTATCAATACTTCAAAGAGGTATGGCATATGTAAAACATAGCTTTATTAGGGTACTAATACTGTTGGTAACATCCTAGTGCACAGTCAAAGCCTAGTTATAGCACCCTAGATAAGCATTTTAGGAAACCTTATTAGTTGAACCGCGTACACTTTGCACTGCTGCTAAATTCATCATGGTGCATATTGCTATTACACATATAAAGAAAAAAAAAGAGGAAAAAGTAATTACTATTCCACGTGTTGCTTTCTGGTTGGACTAGTCCATGTGAACTTAGTCTAACAAATAATTTATCAAGGGAGTGGGATCAGGATGGGTGGGGGGCGGAGTTTAGTGGCGAGCTTCAGGTTAGGCCTGATTTCTGTTTGGCCTCCATAACGTAAACCTGAATTCAATCCTGAGACATTTTAAACCAAGCCTAAAGCCCGACCTAAAGCCGAGGCTAATTTTTAACCCAATATACCACCTAGCCAAAAGTCCACATATATCCTTATTGAAATTTCTTGTTTAGTTTAATTCTAGTTAAGTACAGTCATCTAATGGCATAGTCATAGCCATTAGTGGGGATTTAAATAGCCACTCTAATGTTGTCGATTGGTAACCACAATTCGAACATGATTTTTCTTCTAAAACTCCTTCTATAGTAATATATAGTTATCTCAAATCTAGTGGTACCTATGAGTCTTGGTTTGAGGGGACCCCAGAGCACTATAATATCCATCAATTTGAAATTCAAATTTGAACCAGTCAAATTTAAAAATCTAATCAAAAACATGTCGAAACTGGCATCCTTACTTGTGGAGTGATTGATTAAAACCCCATTTGATTTTGATGAGCTCAAAGCAATTGAGTATATCTTGTGATTACTAATGAATTCAATTGAGTGTTTCAGTGAAAATCCTGTCCAAGTGTTTCTAGACTTGGTTCATAGTATTTTGGATAAGTTAAGAAGTCTGCATGAACCAATGTCTGAGACTCGAGTCGACTCCCGAGTATCACGAGTCGACTCCAAGCGTATCAAGTTTACTGGCACGAGCTCGAGTCGACTCCAGATTAGTACGAGTCGACTCCGACTGAGAACAGAAAGAAGAACAGAAAGCTTCATCTCAGAACTTGTCAACGAGTCGACTCCTGAAGTGCGCGAGTCGACTCCAATGTTCACCGAGTCGACTCCAGGGAAGTAAGAGTCGACTCCAAGCAGTCACAGGCAGAAAAGTCAGAGAGCAGTTTTCGGGTCTGAGATTCGAGTCGACTCCAGTGGAACGCGAGTCGACTCCGATGGTTGGCAGGTCTTTTGGGACTCTGAGATTCGAGTCGACTCCCGCATTGCACGAGTCGACTCCGAGACTGAGCGACCATCAACAGACAGAAGACCATGTTACTGCCTCTGAGATTCGAGTCGACTCCCAGACAGCTCGGGTCGACTCCAAGACAAGCTTCACGTCAAAAGGCAGAAGACCAACTTTCGGAAACTGAGAGCCGAGTCGACTCCAAGGAGGTTCGAGTCGACTCCAAGACTGGATGAACCAAACGACAGAGAATCGAGAGTTCGGGCTCTGAGATTCGAGTCGACTCCCAGGACAGTCGAGTCGACTCGAGTGGACAAAATTCAAATTTGGATCCACGGACTTCAGTGGATGAGCCGACTCCAAAAATTGCCAGGTCAACTCCAGAAGTTGGCGAGTCGACTCCAGGTCAAGACGAGTCGACTCCCAGTCAAGACGGCAACTTTAATTCAAATTTGGAACAGTTGCCGAGTCGACTCCGGAAAAGCGTGAGTCGACTCCTGCTACAGCCGAGTCGACTCCTGATCGCGCGAGTCGACTCCAACCCACCAACGGTCATATTGTCAGGCTGCGCAGAGTGTGCAGAACGGCCAGAAAAAGCAGAGTAACGGCTAGTTTCCGTGGGGGTTGGCTTAAATAGCCACAGAGGACTGTAGCAAGGTAGAGAACAGATATTCCACTCCAAGCATTCAAGTTTTCAAGCTCTCCAAGTGCTCTTAAACGAAAAAGGGGAGATCTGCATTTACTGCTCCAACAACTTCTTCCCAACAATCAAAGCTTCCTCCTCCTGCATTCAAGTCGACCACTCTTTCAAGAGGAGACCGGAGTTCCAGAAGCCATACCTCTTCACCAGCTTAAAAGCGTTTGAGGGCTTCTAACTCCTTTACGATTATATTGTCTTAAATCTGCTTTTTGAGAAGCTATTTTCTGTTTTCTTCTATCTCTTGTATTTACTTGATTCAATCGGGGGATTGAATCAAGGGGTTTAAGGTTGGTTGGTGAGCCAAGTTAAAACCAACGTGTGTAAGGGTTTGATTGTGAGCCCGGAAAAACAATCGGGGTTGGTTCTAGTCGGTGAGCCTGGGAAAACCGACCGAGTTCGTTGTGAGCTCGTAAAACAACAAGTTTGGTTGTGAGCTTGCAAAACAACCGGCTGTAATCCAAGGGGGTTATAGTGAAATTTCCCAAGTGAGACTTGGGGAGTGGACGTAGGAGCAAGGGTTAGCTCCGAACCACTATAAAACTTTGTGTTTGTAGTGCATTGTCTCTCATCTTCTTCCCCGCACATTACTCACAGCACTAGGCTTTAATTAAATAACTTGCTATAGTTTTTAATTAATCATCCACTAAGTTTTAATTAGCCAAATTATATTAAAAACCCAATTCACCCCCCCCCCCCTCTTGGGTTGTCTATCTGGGCAACAAGTGGTATCAGAGCCAAAAACTCTTCCACTCAAGAGTTAAAAGATCAAAATGACAACCCCATTTGGATCTTCTCACATTGAGGGTCAGTCCACCCAAAGACCCCCTTTCTTCAATGGATCTGACTACTCATTCTGGAAGGCTAGGATGAGAATATTCATCCAAGCCCAAGACTATGAGATGTGGTCCATTGTAGTAAATGGGCCATACATCCCATCCATATACGTAGATGGTGTTAAGATACCTAAACTTGAAATGGACTGGGATGAACATGACATGAGGAAGGCACAATTAAACTCTAAAGCAATGAATGTCTTCTATTGTGCCTTAGACCGTAATGAATTCAATAGGATTTCAACTTGTAATTCAGCAAAAGAAATTTGGGACAGACTTGAAGTGACCCATGAGGGCACGAATCAAGTCAAGGAATCCAAAATAAACATCTTGGTTCATAAATATGAACTATTTAAAATGGATTCAAATGAAACAATCACATCCATGTTCACTAGGTTTACTGATATTGTCAATGGCCTAAAAAGCCTTGGCAAGAACTATACTAACAGTGAGCTTGTCAGGAAAATCCTTCGGTGTCTACCGAGGTCGTGGGAAGCTAAAGTGACAGCAATTCAAGAAGCCAAGGACTTGAACAAGCTACCACTTGAGGAGCTTCTTGGATCCCTCATGACGCACGAGCTCACCATGAAACAACACAACGAGGAAGAGTCCTCCCATAAGAAAAAGGTAATAGCCCTTAAATCTACTTCTTCTAACAAGGACTTGTCTTGCAGCAGCAGCAGCGAAGAAGAAGAAGATGAGGAAGATGGTGGTGAGGCTCTTCTTATGCGCAAGTTCAAGAAATTCATCAACCACAAGAAGTCCTATCATCAAAGGAGAGGCCCCTCAAATTCCTACCGGAAGGACAAAGGTAAGGAAAGGAAAAATGAGGGGATTGGTTGTTACGAGTGCAAGAAGCCGGGTCACATAAGAGCAGAGTGCCCCTTACTGAAGAAGGGGAGTAAGTACAAGAAGAAAAAGGCACTTGTGACTACCCTATCGGACTCCGACTCATCATCCTCCTCATCAGATGATGAACAAGAAGAGAAGGCCAATTTCTGTTTCATGGCCAACGAAAACGAGGTAACTTCCGACACGCATCCTGATTTTTCTTTTGATGAACTTTATGATGCATTTAATGAATTAATGGTAGAATATAAGGCTATAAATCTTAAGAATAAAGAACTGAAAATAACTAATCAATCATACCTACATAAATACGATAAATTAGTTAAGGATAAGGATTTAATCACCAAAGAAAATATAGAACTTAAAACAAGCAACCAACTTTTAACTCAAAAGACCAACACCTTAACTAAAGAAAATGAAAAACTAACTAAGGAATTTTCAGAACTTAAAAAATATAAACAAACCTTAGATAAGGATCTTACTAAAGAACTTAATGATCTAAAAGCCGAAAATCAGACACTAACTAAAGAACTTAACAAATACAAACCCTTAGTTGAAAGATTTACCTATAGTTCTGAAAAATTAAACATGATACTAAATAGTCAACGTGCAGTGTTTAATAAAGCCGGTTTAGGATATAAACCAAGGAATAAGCAAAAACTTCTTAGTAACTTCTTTGTTAAAGCTGGAGAAACAAAAACTAAGAAAATAACCTGCTTTTGTTGTGGTACAGTAGGCCATAAAGCAAATGTATGTAATTTTAGGAAAAGTAAAACTAAAAGAAAAATTAAAAGGGTATGGGTTCCAAAAGGAACCAACTTGACTAACCATGAAGGACCCAAGAAAACTTGGGTACCTAAGATGACATGATTTGCTTGTGTAGGAGTGTCTTGCAGCCAAGGTCAACAAAAATTGCTGGTATTTGGATAGTGGCTGCTCAAGGCACATGACGGGTGATAAAGACCAATTTTTCACCCTTGAAGCTAAGAAGGGAGGTGCTGTGACGTTTGGAGACAACAACCAAGGTCACATCATTGGTATTGGTAAAGTTCAAATCACCCCTTCTACTTTTATAGATAATGTTAGATATGTTGATGGTCTTAAGCATAACTTGTTAAGCATTAGTCAATTATGTGACAAAGGATATGATGTTATGTTTAAACCATCATTATGCATTATAACAAATACTAATGATAATAGTTTAGTTTTTAAAGGGATTAGACGTGGAAATGTATATGTGGTAGACCTAGAAGACCTTGCAAAACATAACCAATGTTTAGTTGTTAATGAAACTAAAGATAATGATGCTAGTTGGTTATGGCACCGTAAGTTAGGTCATGCAAGCATGGACACAATAACTAAATTAGTTAAAAGAGATTCCGTGATAGGTTTGCCAAAGTTAAAATTTGAAAAGAACAAAATCTGTGAAGCATGTCAATTTGGCAAACAATCTAGGAATTCTTTTAAACCCATAAAATGTGTCTCTACCTCTAGGCCTCTAGAATTATTACACATGGACCTATTTGGTCCAACTAGAACAACAAGCCTAGGTGGAAATAAATATGGTCTAGTCATAGTAGATGATTACTCTAGGTACACATGGGTCATGTTTCTAGCACATAAGGACCAAGCATTTTCCATGTTTAAAAAGTTCCATAAGGAAGTAACAAATGCTAGAGAGTCTTCAGTCATAGCCATTAGAAGTGACCATGGTACCGAATTCGAAAATCAATTATTTGATGAATTTTGTAGTAAAAAGGGGATAACCCATAATTTTTCTGCACCTAGGACACCACAACAAAATGGAGTTGTGGAAAGGAAAAATAGAACACTAGAGGAAAATGGCTAGAACGATGTTATGTGAAAGTAACCTCCCTAAGTACTTTTGGGGAGAAGCCATTAATACTTTTTGCCATATATTAAATAGAGTTCTATTAAGACCCATCATAAAGAAAACACCTTATGAACTGTGGAAAAACAGAAAACCAAAGGTTAACTATTTTCATGTTTTTGGATGTAGGTATTTTGTACATAATAATGGGAAAGATAATCTAGGGAAATTTGACCCTAAATCTGATGAAGGAATATTCTTAGGTTATTCTACAACTAGTAAAGCCTATAGAGTCTTTAATAAAAGAACACTAGTTATAGAAGAATCTATACATGTTGTATTTGATGACTCTAGTGACATCTCCTCTAGTAAGAAAGCCAATCTTGATGATGATATTGAAATACTTGAAGAAAAGATAGATGAGGTGGGATTACAAGATGGTAATCAAAAGTTGATTGAAAGAGAATCATCAAACCAAGAGCCTATAGTGGATCATGGGCTAACTAAAGCTTGGAGGTATGCTCACGGGCATCCTAAGGAAACTAATTCTAGATGATCCATCACAACCGGTTAGGACTAGAGCATCTCTTAGAAATTTGAATAACCATCTAGCTTTTGTTTCACACTTTGAGCCCAAACATATAGAAGAAGCCGAAAATGATGTAAATTGGATAAATGCAATGCAAGAAGAACTAAACCAATTTACTAGAAACAAAGTGTGGGATCTAGTAGAGAGACCTTCTGAATATCCAATAATAGGTACAAAATGGATATATAAAAATAAACTAGATGAAAATGGAATTGTTATAAGGAATAAGGCTAGACTAGTAGCAAAGGGTTATAATCAAGAAGAAGGCATAGATTTTGATGAAACCTTTGCTCCCGTAGCTAGACTTGAGGCGATTAGACTTCTATTAGCATATGCATGCTCTAAGGACTTCAAGCTATATCAAATGGATGTAAAAAGTGCTTTTCTAAATGGGTTTATTAATGAGGAGGTGTATGTAGAACAACCTCCTGGTTTTGAAAATCATCAATACCCTAATCATGTGTATAAACTGAACAAAGCGCTTTATGGACTAAAACAAGCACCTAGAGCATGGTATGAGAGACTTAGTAAATTTCTATTAGAACATGAATTCTCTAGGGGAAATGTAGATACAACATTATTTCTGAAAAAGAAAAATAAGGATATGTTATTAGTACAGATTTATGTTGATGATATCATTTTCGGTGCTACTAACAATCGCCTCTGCGAGGAATTTGCTGATTTGATGCAGAGTGAGTTTGAGATGAGCATGATGGGAGAGCTGAACTATTTTCCTCGGGCTTCAAATCAAACAATCTGAAGGAGGCATCTTCATCAATCAAGCAAAATATATCAAGGAGATGCTCAAGAAGTTTGATATGGAGGGAAACAAGTCAATCAGCACCCCCATGAGCTCATCATGCAAGTTAGACCAAGATGAATCAGGTAAATCTGTAGATCAAAAACTTTATAGAGGTATGATAGGTTCTTTACTGTATCTTACTGCAAGTAGGCCTGATATTATGTTTAGTGTGTGCATGTGTGCTAGATATCAGGCTAATCCTAAAGAATCACACCTAGCTGCAGTTAAGAGAATCTTTAAATACTTAATTGGAACTAAGAACATAGGGCTGTGGTACTCTAAAGAATCTAGCCTAAACTTAATAGGGTACACAGATTCAGACTTCGCTGGATGTAAGCTCGATAGAAAAAGTACCAGCGGGTCTTGTCAATTTCTAGGAGAAAACCTAATCTCATGGTTTAGCAAGAAACAAAACTCGGTTGCATTATCCACTGCAGAAGCTGAATATGTTGCAGCCGGGAGTTGTTGTGCTCAAATCTTATGGATTAAACAACAATTAGAAGATTATGGCATTAAACAAGATAAAATTTCCATTAATTGTGATAACACAAGTGCCATAAATCTAACTAAAAATCCAATTCAACACTCAAGAACTAAACACATTGAGATAAGACATCACTTCATAAGAGATCATGTATTGAATGGTAATGTGTCACTCCAATTTGTGTGTACTGATAATCAATTAGCAGACATTTTTACAAAACCCCTAAGTGAAGAGAGGTTTAGTGTGCTTAGAAGGGGATTAGGAGTGATTGATCCATCCTAGTGGGAGTTTTTCACTAGATTAATTGATTTTGATGATTAGAATGAGGTTAAAATAGAGTTTCTATGCAGTGATCATCAAATCAGTCCTTAATTAGGTGATTTTTCCTCATTTGGCACGATTATGGCATGGTTTTTAGGTGCGTGCCAAGGTTAGAGACGACTCGAGTAAGTTTCAGAGCCGGCTCCTAAGGGGGAGTCGACTCGCGCATTAGCGGGAGTCGACTCGCAAATTTGGCAGCTGAGGGGGAGTCGACTCGCACACTGTCGGGAGTCGACTCGAAGTCTACATGCGCTAACAGAGAGTCGACTCGCGCATATTCTGGAGTCGACTCGAGGTCGAGTCGACTCGCGAATCAGGGGAGTCGACTCGCAGTCGGGATCCGACTTTTTAACCCTAGGTTTGTCGTTTCGCAAACACTTTTCCTCAAGCCGCCACTGTTCACAAAGCCCTAGAGCCGACTCCTAGGTCATCCCCGATCGTCTCCAAGCCCTTTTTCCGTCGATTCTTCGCCGGACATTGAGTTTCCGTCCGTTCCTAGGTCATTTTCGGTCCGTCCCGAGCTTCCTCTGTCGGTTCTTCACCGTCCTCTAGGTATTTTTCTTCCCGTTTAGGTCAAGATGCCTCGTAAGACCGTCGTTAGGAAGAGGTCCCGTCCCGAGGCCGGTCCCGAGCGACGCTCCAAGGCGCGGCACGATCCCGCGAGGCAACCACCTCCGGATCGTTCCCCGCCTAGGGTGGTTCTCGTTAGGCCGTTGGCCGGGAAGGCCGTCACCTCCGGGAGGTTTGTCGATTTCGACTATCTCTCCCGGGAGGGGTTCACCATAGGCGATAGGCTTAGAGCCCAGGGCCTAGAGTACTTCCTCACCTTGGACCTTCCCACCTATCCTGGCCTAGTTCAAGAGTTTTACAGTACCGTCCATCGGGGAGATGGAGGTATCGAGGGTACGGTAGTAGGTGTCCCGTTGCGTGTCACAGAGGACCTCATTGCCCATATCCTTCACCTTCCATTAGTACGGGTGGCTCCCGCACACCCTGAGGATAGAGTTGCGGCCCTTACGGTCGTCTTAGGGCATCCACCTCAGTCCCCCCTAGATGAGGTATCTGCTAGCTCACTTCCTATTGAAGTGAGAATCCTTTTGAGCATTCTGTCCAGGTTCATCTTCCCTAAGACAGGAAGATTTGATTTTGTGAATGAGAGGGACTTAGCTATTATGTCTTATATCCTTCAGGACACCCTGATCAACTTCCTAAAGCTCATTTATAGGTATATGTGTGAGCCCCTAGATAGACCTAGGCTCTCACTCCCATACGGGATGTTATTCACTCTTCTTTTTAGGCAGTACGAGATTTCCATTCCTGAGAGGGAACCCTCTCGTGCCTTGCGATGGACTGATCGCTTGTGTACGGGGACTATGCACAGGATGGGATTTCGGAAGAGAGAAGGGATCTGGGTTAGGAAGTCTACTCTCACTGCTCAGACCACCAGACCATCACCCAGTCCTGAGCCAGATTCAGACTACCCAGACCTTCCAGACCATCCAGACCTCCCATCCACTCCTCCTGCTCCTACCACCTTTGCCGGACCTTCCTCCTCAGCTACACCATCTATGGAGGTTCGGATTGATCCAGAGCAGCTCCGGGAGCTGCGGCAGGAGATCGTCCGAGATCTGAGGGACGAGCTGCTTCGGGAGCTCCGAGGTGCGGTGCCTGCTCCCACTCCTGCACCCGTATCTTCTCAGTTGGTCCCTTCCTTGACAGCCGTGACTGACATGACGGCTCATGTACGGGAAGAGATCTACAATATCCGGAGTTTGGTCCAGGCCCAGTTCCAAAGCATGAATGAGGTCACGAGCTCCACTCGACAGATGCGAGAGGAGATAGGTCGTGACATGCACACCACCACCGAGGGGGCCGAGCGCTTGTCGAATGTACTCATCGACAAGCTGGACGCACTACAGACATCGGTGACTGGGCTTCAGGCGTCGGTGACAGAGCTCTCCACTACACATAGCAGAGCCACCACGTCTATTATCACGCAGCTCGGACATGTGACAGATGCAGTCACCCTCCTCATGGAGCAGAGCCGATTGAGAGGAGGAGCACCATCCTCGAGAGGAGGTGCCACATCCTCGAGAGGGGGAGCCTCATCCTCGAGGAGGCCATAGATGTTTTTGTGTGATGTATTGTTTTACCTTACTTATTGTATGCTCAAATGTGTTCACATTCATATCAATACAATGAGTAGACATTTTATCTTCAATTATGTGCCATTTGATGTGCCATTTGTTGATTGTGCCATTGATTGTGTGTGATTACCTCCTTTTTGGTATGATGACAAAAAGGGGGAGAAATATGTATAAAATATGGTGAAATATGTAAAAGGGGAGAAATATTGAAAAAAATATGTAAAAGAAATCAATGGAAATAAATAAAACGATAAACTCTTAAAAACACACACAAATTTGTTCTAAGTGGATTCGGTACCTCGAGGCTCATTATCTCTCTTTTGGGGCTTCTAATGGAGTAATCTCCAGAATCTATTCAAGAGATATTCGGAGATTAGCTGAATCCTACTCAAGAACAAATTGACAGATTTTCTCTCTAAAAAGATAAAATTCAGTTCAAAAAAAAACTTCAAAGCATGAAGAGGAAATTCAGAAAATCAAAATATAGTTGAATGCATATGTTGAGGGGGAGAATCTGAATTTTAATCAAGCTAAATCATTAATGACATATAAGCCAAACAATTGATTGCATAATATGAAGGCTTATATAATTCCAAATGAAAGGGGGAGCTTTAACTCCGAAATTTAATGTTTCACTCCTTTCAAAATTGGATAAATTAAATTATCAGACATTTGAATTCATTTATGGATTTTACTTCATTGTTTTATGAGCAATTCATTTTACATATACTCAAAGTTTTGTCATCATCAAAAAGGGGGAGATTGTGGAGTGATTGATTAAAACCCCATTTGATTTTGATGAGCTCAAAGCAATTGAGTATATCTTGTGATTACTAATGAATTCAATTGAGTGTTTGAGTGAAAATCCTGTCCAAGTGTTTCTAGACTTGGTTCATAGTATTTTGGATAAGTTAAGAAGTCTGCATGAACCAATGTCTGAGACTCGAGTCGACTCCCGAGTATCACGAGTCGACTCCAAGCGTATCAAGTTCACTGGCACGAGCTCGAGTCGACTCCAGATTAGTACGAGTCGACTCCGACTGAGAACAGAAAGAAGAACAGAAAGCTTCATCTCAGAACCTGTCAACGAGTCGACTCCTGAAGTGCGCGAGTCGACTCCAATGTTCACCGAGTCGACTCCAGGGAAGTAAGAGTCGACTCCAAGCAGTCACAGGCAGAAAAGTCAGAGAGCAGTTTTCGGTTCTGAGATTCGAGTCGACTCCAGTGGAACGCGAGTCGACTCCGATGGTTGGCAGGTCGACTCCAAAGAAAGTATGAGTCGACTCTCAGCGGAACACAAGGAAAAAGTCAGAGAGCATTTTTGGGACTCTGAGATTCGAGTCGACTCCCGCATTGCACGAGTCGACTCCGAGACTGAGCGACCATCAATAGACAGAAGACCATGTTACTGCCTCTGAGATTCGAGTCGACTCCCAGACAGCTCGGGTCGACTCCAAGACAAGCTTCACGTCAAAAGGCAGAAGACCAACTTTCGGAAACTGAGAGCCGAGTCGACTCCAAGGAGGTTCGAGTCGACTCCAAGACTGGATGAGCCAAACGACAGAGAATCGAGAGTTCGGGCTCTGAGATTCGAGTCGACTCCCAGGACAGTCGAGTCGACTCGAGTGGACAAAATTCAAATTTGGATCCACGGACTTCAGTGGATGAGCCGACTCCAAAAATTGCCAGGTCAACTCCAGAAGTTGGCGAGTCGACTCCAGGTCAAGACGAGTCGACTCCCAGTCAAGACGGCAACTTTAATTCAAATTTGGAACAGTTGCCGAGTCGACTCCGGAAAAGCGTGAGTCGACTCCTGCTACAGCCGAGTCGACTCCTGATCGCGCGAGTCGACTCCAACCCACCAACGGTCATATTGTCAGGCTGCGCAGAGTGTGCAGAACGGCCAGAAAAAGCAGAGTAATGGCTAGTTTCCGTGGGGGTTGGCTTAAATAGCCACAGAGGACTGTAGCAAGGTAGAGAACAGATATTCCACTCCAAGCATTCAAGTTTTCAAGCTCTCCAAGTGCTCTTAAACGAAAAAGGGGAGATCTGCATTTACTGCTCCAACAACTTCTTCCCAACAATCAAAGCTTCCTCCTCCTGCATTCAAGTCGACCACTCTTTCAAGAGGAGACCGGAGTTCCAGAAGCCATACCTCTTCACCAGCTTAAAAGCGTTTGAGGGCTTCTAACTCCTTTACGATTATATTGTCTTAAATCTGCTTTTTGAGAAGCTATTTTCTGTTTTCTTCTATCTCTTGTATTTACTTGATTCAATCGGGGGATTGAATCAAGGGGTTTAAGGTTGGTTGGTGAGCCAAGTTAAAACCAACGTGTGTAAGGGTTTGATTGTGAGCCCGGAAAAACAATCGGGGTTGGTTCTAGTCGGTGAGCCTGGGAAAACCGACCGAGTTCGTTGTGAGCTCGTAAAACAACAAGTTTGGTTGTGAGCTTGCAAAACAACCGGCTGTAATCCAAGGGGGTTATAGTGAAATTCCCAAGTGAGACTTGGGGAGTGGACGTAGGAGCAAGGGTTAGCTCCGAACCACTATAAAACTTTGTGTTTGTAGTGCATTGTCTCTCATCTTCTTTCCCGCACATTACTCACAGCACTAGGCTTTAATTAAATAACTTGCTATAGTTTTTAATTAATCATCCACTAAGTTTTAATTAGCCAAATTATATTAAAAACCCAATTCACCCCCCCCCCTCTTGGGTTGTCTATCTGGGCAACATTACTACCACCAACGATTAAACACCATCTATCATGCCCTAACATGATACTGCCGACAGGGTAGACACCTCGCAAGGCTCAGCCCTGTAAAGTATCTCAAGCCTAATCTATCAATCAACTAAATACAATGTCAGCTAGACAAAGATATATATGGAAAGGATCTAAATAACTTCCTGCACATAACCTAGCTTAAGGTCTATGAGCATCCAAATCTTAAAGTAATAAAAAAAAAATATTTAACACAAGCATAACGATACCAACATTTGGTATGGATTAAATAATAGTTCCACATGATGATATAATACCAGTCGAACAACTACAATACAAGGTTCTGACCAATAAGGTCTCAAATGAAAGAAAGTTTGATAATACTCCAACTGCATCCTCGAGACAACTGAGTTTTACTGATTCGATCATCTGGAAAAGAAGAAAGCTATAAGCTTAACAACGAATAAATTCTTAATTGTACACACTTTAATTTAAAGAGAAATTCACCAATTTAAAAAAAAAACCAATTCAATATACATTTTGTTTTATTAAAATAACAAGTATAGAAGTATGATAATACACAAATAATGGCTATGCATACAATATGAAGATTACCACTAACTCAATAGCTAAAATAATTTACAATTTCCAAGTTTGGACATGTTTAAATAATACATCATGATAAATAACTTATTTAACTTTCAGTTTGTTGTCCATTTTCTTCATGATATTTGGCAACCAATGTCATGATTCACCCTATGACAAGCATCTTCTGTTACACGATCATGATTTGCCCCATGATAGGCTTCAATCGGTTGTCATGATTTGCCTAATGACAGGCATCAATCAACTATAAAAATGTCACACAAAAATCCGTAACAATAGTCCCAATAATAATAACACAATTAAATCTATCAACAAAACTCACTATCAAAAACTCATGAAGTTTTTATTCTATAATCCCTTTTATACATAATTGATCCCATGCCATGTGAACTACATTATGTATACACTCACTAATACGAAGAATGCAACCACTTCAATAAAACATGTAATAAAACTTCCACAAAAAAGTGTCTTATAGAAAAAATACAATTCTAAAATTCTAATAGATTAAAGAGTACATAAAGAGAGAACTTGCCTCAAAAATTCTTGTGAACAACAAAAAATATCTCAACACCTCAACATATCAAAATAATAATGCCAATACAAAATTAATTAAATAAATGAGAACTCATATTCTAAGGATCCATGGAGGCATGTGTCTAGTCTCTTATTGGCTATGCACTACGTAGATCTTGGATACTTAATAACATCTTACGACTAGCTTTTTTAGATGAGGCACTGAGTTGTTACAAATTATATCATAGCAGATCCGACCTATGACCCATATAGACTAAGAGACAGCTGCAACATGGGTCTATTTTAGGTTGACCATAAGTGTTTGTGATTAGATTTGTGGTACTTGTAATTAGATTTGAATAGATTTGGACCATGAGCTTGGCAAGATACTAGGGTTTAAACAAGGGAGTATGTGAAGATTCATGTGGGCATGTGTTTAGTCTCATATTTATTATCTACTAGGTAAATCTTGGGTACTTATTCAATATCAAAGAACACAAATAACACCTTTTTGACAAGCATTTTTTAGTAAGATCCTATATTGTTACAAATAGTATCAGAGTAGATCTAACCAATGGTCCATGTGGATAAGAGAACACTGCAGCATGCGTCTATTAGGTCGACTACAAGCTAATTGTGGAATTTGTAAATTAGATTTGTGGTACTTATAATTAGATTTGCAATAGATTTAAACTTTTATCCTGATGCAGATGCCAAGGCTTAAACTGGGGGAGTTTTTGAGGACCCTTGTGGGTGTGTCTTTAGTCCTACATTAGATATGAATCGGATCGATCTTAGGTACTTAATAATACCTTAAGGTAGGAATGGCAAGGGGTCGGGTACCTACAAAATTTGCCTTATCTGTATCTGAATCCATTTAAAATCCTACAGCCCGAACCTTAACAAGTTTTAATTTTAAATCCCAAACCCTTTCCAAATCCTATAGGGCTTTGCTAAATAGATACTATTAGGGTTCGGGATAGTTTGGGTATCCGAAAATACCTGGCCAGCTGCCATCGTATCTTAAGTCTAGCCTTTTTGGAAGTGGTCTAGATTGTTACACATATACTCATAAATATATAGCAAAATAAAGTGATTGCAACTCTATCTACAGTACACTCACACTTCTTATTGAACATTGCACAAGCACCATATAATTAAAATTACCATATCCCAACAATATATATTTCTATTGAATTGTCCAATCCTACAAATTAATCTTGCCAAGAGATCTTAGTTATATTTTCGATCTCTTGTAGTGATCAAATTAGCCAAAGCTCAAAGCATAAATTCTCGAAGTCACCTTGAAACAGGTATTTTTCATCCTAAATGGATATGTATACATCAAGTTATGTCTCCAAAATCATGCTAAATATAGAACTTATGCCAAATTTTCAGCCCATTTTAACCCATATATTGACCAAATCAATAAAGATTTAGTACAAAAATGTGGGTCCCAAAGTTAGCTTCAAAATGAGCATATATATAAGTTATCCTCAATAGCAATTGCCCAACTTTTAAAAATGGTTATCACATAACAGGGGCTCCTCTCCCTATATTTCCTCAATATGTGATATTCTAGTTCCGCATTCTTGTGAAAGAACTCATAAAAAAGAGCAAGGTAAGATCTGTGAGAAAGAAATGGAAGAGAGATGAGAAAGAGAGTTATGAGAGAGAGATTACAAGGGAGATAGAGAGAGGAAGAGGGCTTGGTTAAGAGGTTATGTGTAAAAGAGAAATGGTAGATTGAAGAGAGAATTATGAGAGAAAAGTGACCATGAGTAGCGGTAGGCAAACGTGTGAACCAAAAGAAACACAGAGAGAGAGGGATAAGGTTGGTTTAGGTTGAGGTTTAGAATCTTCTAATTGGGCTGATCTAATAGGTTGTGTTAGTAGGTCATTATCTAGCCATTACACAAATAATGGTGACCACGAGAAATCTCCAATCATCAAGCCACTGCCACAAGTCTTGGAGCTAAAGAGAGATGAGATGGTAATATGTGTGATAGAAAAAAATATTTTCAGCCTGAACATGTTGCCTCAAACCACCAAATATTTATGATGGCGAAGCTACTATTACCATGGACACGAGGTTTGCCAAGACAACACGTAAGAAAGAAAAAGGAGGAAGGGGGGGAGAGAATAGGGGCGTGGGGAAGAAAAGAGAAGGGCACAGGGAGAGGAGGCTTCTCAGCTAAAAAAAAATAGCAATGAGGCTAGGGCTAAGGGATGCTTCAAAAGGATAGGGAGTTGTGGAGTCTCTATGAAAAAACTAGAGAAAGACTATTTAGATTTTATTGTTATATAGATGAAATTATTAAAAAATAATAGTTTGGAGAAAAGCTCCCTCTCTATTCTCCTCTAAACTGCTCTAGAGCATACATGTACGGGCCATGATTAACTATAGGTAGGGGACTATGCAACCATCAATATAGCCTGTAATGGCCAAGTACTTATAATGAAAGAAATCTTAAGTCCTTTACTTAGGGTTCGATATGACACTGCATGCCACTACAAACTATTGTTGTTTAGATGCTATTGTTGCTTTCTAGACTAAGAAAGAAGAAATTATGTCCAAGTATAGACTCTCATTTGTTGCCTTCCTACTATAAAATAAAATATTACAAAAAACTATAATCTAACATATACTAATTCCTAACTAATTGATAAAAAATAGACATCCAATTCGACAAAATAATTTTTATTTGTATTTTTCAAACGATAATTTTACCCCATAAAATCAAAATCTACTCCAAAATTGAACACCTAGTTCAAAAATTAAACTCAGTTACCAAACTAATTGTTATAACCTAATCTAATCAAGCAACTCGTCTATAACCCATCTTTTTTGATGAATGTGTCACAATCAAAAATAACTTAAAATAAGAAGGTATTGGAATATACTTTATAGAAATACATAAATGACATACCAAGCATCCTTAAGTACAAATATCAATTATTGCTATGATAGGCTATTCTATAATGTACCTAGAATGTTGCATGTTGAATGCAGTTAGTTGAAAATTCTAAGATATGTACAAGCCAAAACAAACAATATATTTATAAATTGTCTAGATGAATTCCTATAAAAAAATTGAGTTTTGTATTAGTATAGATACTTAAAAAAAGAATTAATTGTACAATTAAATCTTGTCCCTTAGTTATACAAAGGATAAATAGGTGGTTTGTTAACCAATACTATCCATTATTATTAAGGGGACCCCAATGCATGAGGATCCTCCCACTATAAGGTATGGAGAGGGTTAGATATATACAGCCTTACCCTTGTGTGCAGAGGCGTTGCTTCCGTATTTTTAACCTATGGAACCTAAAGTCATAATGGAGTAATCTTATACCATTACACCAAGACTCGCCCTCTAAATCTGCTGTAACTAAAAAAAATGAAACCTAGGACTAGTATCTCTCTCACTATTATAGATCTCTATTCGCCATCTATCATTATGTATCAACCTATCATAGCTAAGGATGAAACTTCTATACAACACAATAATATGGAAAGAAACAAATTGAAATGCATATTTTAAGTAGAAGATAAGTTGAATCAGAGTGAAAAATTTTGATACCTTAAAATTACTGGAGTAAGGAGAAAAGATTAAAACTTCATAGAATCACAAATTGAACATAGGAAAGAACATTCATAGAGGACTCAAACGTTTAACCACAAAAATTAAAAAGGAAAAGGTGAGAGATGGGAAGGGAGGAGGGAGGAAAGAGCAAGATCATGGGATTTCCAAAAGGGGTGTGTTGATTATGTAAGAGGAATTAGCGAAAGTGCTTGTTAAGCAAAAGAGATAAGGAAGGGAGATGTGACAAGAAGAGAGAGAGATAGGAAGATAAGTATTTCAAATGAAAGAAGAAATACATGGGATTTGAGAAGAGGAGGTGCTAAGGATTGGAGATATTAGGAAGTAGATACTAGTAGCCTTCACCTCCTCTTTCTATCATACACAAGACTTTGAGTCTCTCTCATTGAATATTGATGGCCCTTGTCTTTCATCCCCTTCTTAAATTCCAAAGTCTCCATCATAAAAAGTATGAGCAAGAGCATGAAAGAAAATAGGGACAAAATAGACTTGGCATAAAAAAAAACATTGAATTTATAAAAAGTTACATATATTTTGCCACTTGTAATCAATAATTGTGGCATATTATTAGTACCATTGGACTAGAAAAATAGAACTATGCTATTGGCTTCAAAAATATGAACATCCAGGAAAAATATTTATCAAACCAAAAGTCAAAGAAATTAACAACTAATATACCAAATCAATTAGTAGTATGCTCTAACTCAAACCAAAGTTTCAATCTTAAAATAACATTATTAAATTTGAAAGATTGACTCTTCTTACTAGGTCCTTTCAAACATGATGTAAAAGTCAATAAAAGTAGAATACTTTTAAGATTCTTTAAAATCGATAGTCACACAATCTTCAGAGGGTGTGGGCCTAGGAGAACCATCAATCGGCAAAAAGTTGAGATAAAGAATACAGCCTTCATAGCAACCATATTCAACAAGGCTGCGCTGATCTTCCTTCATCAGACAACCATTGTTATGCGTGAGCAAAAGCCTACTTTCTTCAAATTCCTCTTTCTTTGCGATCTCTCTCTTCAAACCACTAACAGTTTCTTCATCTCCCACCTCTATATAGAAAAACCTACCAGTGAGTATCTCTATTCCCAATCTCATCTTGTCTTGCATTTCTTGGACTCTGTTGACCTTTTTATAGAGGGTTCTATCCTTAGTACAATCTACTTAATGAGACATATGGCAATCATGCTCCACTTTATATCACGACCATATCAAATAAGATTTTTAGTAGATATATACTTGGAATATTATTAATTATAAACTAAAATATTATAATTCATTAATTTTTGGTAATTGTTATTAGGATTTATTTAGTAACTTTGGATTTCTATATATCTAATTGGCAAGGCCAAAATAGGGTGCATCGAATAATGCAAATTAATAAAGAATGTGTAAACCTAATTTTTTTATGTCATTCAAAAAATGATATGTCATCCTTATTAGGATAAGCATCGCAAGAAAGTTTTGTACGAAATAACTTTCAATAGATGTTATTTTTGCAATTAACTGCCATAACTATTTGTTTGAATACTTAGAAGGACATTATTCATATAGAAATCTATTAGTAGCCACTGTCCAAAGTTAGTTATTGCTAAATTTAACCATTTCCTCAGTTGCAAAATTCTTCTAGGTATGTTTTTCTTTTTACTCGCTCTATAAGGTCCAACCTGCTCCAAAATTTATTTTGGTCTAATTAATCATTTTATGTGATTTTTTAAGCTACCGATGTATAAAATACGGCTAATGAAGGTTTATCTAATTTCTTTCTTTTGATCTAGTTCCTCTTTGGTATTTCTTTTAATTTTTTTTTAGTGCGATCACTTGGTGAATTGTAAAGTCCTCACGACCGAGATACAAAGGAACCATTTTCTCATTGAGTTTGCCATAAACCTCAATTACCCAATAGTTTGAAAATTTGGAAACATACTTAGTACATGATTTGGTGTTTACATGAAAATATAGCTTATCATGTCTTAATCATAAGAAAAAAAGATTACATCATGATTCCTATTTAAGATTTTTAGCCTAACTCTTTGAAAAGAAAGGTTGTCAGGACATCTAACCGAAGCCTAGTCAACTGGGAACTTTACTAACCTATTTTTCAAAACAAAAGGTAAAGTTTTAAAAACAAGGGTTTTTTGCATGGATACTCTTCTAAATATCGAATTTTGCGTGAATACCCTTCCAAAATTGATATTTGCATGTATACCCTCGTAAAATACTTGTTTTGCTGTTCTACCCTTTTTTATTCTTATTTTTGCATATATACCCATGTCATCTAACGCCGTTAAAAAATTAGCGGTTTCAAATTAAAATGACTAAAATACCCTTAATGGTTAGGCATACAAATAGAAATTTTATTAGGGTATACAAGTAAATAGTAACTTTACAAGGATATTCATACAATTTTCTATATTTAGAAGGGTATATATGCAAAAAAAAACTTAGTAGATGAAAAGAATTGAGATACATTTATTAATGTGATAGCCTTTATAATCCTGTATTTATTAGGAAATGCATTTGGTTCTATGACGAGAGGCCTGTTTCTTTATCATGAATATAACAAAAATATATAATAGGATTTATTCTCAAATAAAATATATGGTATGCAGCTAGAAACCAAAAAATAGAGCTTCAATATAGGTTCACAGTAAAAAATAGGAATGAAATAAAATCAGCTACAATGATCATTATTGTTCTTCGAACACTTGTAATGATCTTTTTTTGGTTCAGATTAATAAAAGAAAAATAGTATAAATCAATGAAAGGGAAGACAGGGTAACATGATATTGAAATATTTTTTTATAATCAACAGATAGGAGAGATATTAAAGATTTGAAAGATAGATCGCACCAAAAGATAAGTTTTGCGGTTAGAAGAATTTTTGTTTATCATAGGTTGGATTACAGAACTAGGAGGAATAGGAAGGAGATCGCGAGCAAGCTGCATCGCGAACGCCCGCGATCAGGATCCTGATACGCGGGGGGCAGGGGGAGAAGCCCACAGGGGGTGGGGTGGGGATGCCGAGCGGCGGGGGGGAAGCCCGCGGGGGTTGGGGCAAGCCAGGCGCGGTGGTTGGGAAGCCCGGGGGGGACGGCAGGGGGGAGTCACGGGGGGACGGCGGGGGGTGAGGGGAGAACGGCGGGGGGGAGCTCGCGGGGGGTGGGGAAGACGCGCCGCGCGGGGGAGACGAGGGGAGGGAGCCCGCGGGGATGGGGAAGACGCGCCGCGCGGGGGGCAGGGAGCACGCGGGGGGGGACGGCGGAGGCGAGGAGCTCGCAGGGGATGGGTAAGATGCGCCGGGGGGGGTTGGAGTGGTGTAAGGATTATAACATCATTTCAAAATTTAATTTTATTTTTAATTAATATAAATATTATTTTTTTAACACCGTTAAAATAACTGTTATATTAGGGGTATTTGTACAATAACAGAGTTTTACAAGGGTATACATGCAAATATTAATTTTGAAAGGATATTCACGCAAAATCTAATATTTAGAAGGGTATCCATGCAAAAAGCCCTTAAAAACAATATGGTTAATATTCATGTTCGACCATGCATATAAATAAGGATTCTTTGCACATAAACATTTACAAATCTAACTTATTGAATATCCACCCCGAAAGTAACTATTTACATACGCACCCCTCAAACATCCTGGTTTTGCATGGATGCCCCTCCTATTAGATGTTTGGCTAACAATTCTAATAAATAACCCTTCCGAATATCATTTGGCATAATTATCCTTTTATGTTAACATCCCTGCATTTGTTATATATTCCTCAAGAATATTATTGTAAGGGGTTGTTGCCCAAGGTGACAACCCATGAGGGGGGGTGAATTGGGTTTTCTAAAAATTATGTCCCCTAATTTTTACTTTGAATTGAATGCAGCGAAATGATAAGATGTTATTTACTTAAGCTCTAGGCAATTCCAAGTAAAGTAGTGAAAAATTAAGCTAGAGCAATTATACTATGGCCTTAGGGTGCAATTGATCTAAAATTAACTTATAGTTGCATGATCAATTTTAATCTATGTGTATGGTAAGAATGGAGAGGAAGCTAAGCAAATTCTAAACAATCACTTATAACTCTATAGAAAACAAAGCTAGAGATATTACACAATCAAGAATGAATGTAAGGCATGAAATACAAGAGATAAGGCATCACAAACACAAAGATGTGTAGTGGTTCGGTGCACCCCAGCACCTACATCCACTCCCCAAGACCTCTTGGGAATTTCACTATAATCCCTCAGATTACAGCCGGTTGTTTTACAAGCTCACAACCCAACTTGTTGTTTTGCGAGATCACAACGAACTTCGGTCAGTTTTCACAAGCTCACCGACTAGAACCAACCGATTGTTTTTCCGGGTTTACAATCAAACCCAGTTGGTTTTTCCAAAGGCTCACCAACCACAACCTTACAACGATTGTTTTCCGGGTTCACAATCAACCCAGTTGGTTTTCCCAAAGGCTCACCAACCACAACCTTGCAACGTTGGTTTTCCCTTTGGCTCACCAACAAACCTTAACCCCTTGATTCAATCCCTTGATTGAATCAAGTTACAAGATATTAGAACAAGAGTTTAAATCAGATACAAGCTTCTCAAATAAGCAAATATAGCAAATATAAACAAGCAAAGTAAAGAGAAGAAGCCGTAAAACAAATTTGTAGATGAAGGAACTCGGCTTCTTCTTTACTTGACCCTCTTCTGATTTTGCACGAAGTAGAGGATCACCGAGGCAGTACACAGTTGGAGAGGAAGCTTTGGGATTCACTTGGATGCTCTTCTTCTCTCTCTTTTACTTTGAATGGCCCTTTTGTGCTTTTGGAAGATTTCTCTTGTAATCTCTTTGAAATCTCTTTCCTAAATGTTCTCTCCCACTTCCATACCTTCTTTTCTAGCTCTCCTCTTGATTTTATAGCTTTAGAGGGAGTGGAAACAAAAATCTAGCCGTTAGAGACAAAAATAGAGCCGTTGGAATCAAGAAAAAACTAGCTGTTATGCCTCCCAGCGTGCTGGAGTCGACTCGGCTGAAGTAGGAGTCGACTCGGCTGAAACAGGAGTCACTTATGAATAATAGTCTGTCGGCACTGTAGCTAGGAGTCGACTCCGCACTGTAGCACTGAAGTAGGAGTCGACTCGAGCACTGTAGCACTGAAGTAGGAGTCGACTCGAGCACTGTAGCGCTGAAGTAGGAGTCGACTCGAGCACTGTAGCGCTGAAAATCAACTCTCTATTTTTTTGTTTGTTCTCAGTCGGAGTCGACTCGTAGAGTATCGGAGTCGACTCGAGCACTGTTTCTTGAAACTCCAGAGTGCCAGAGTCGACTCTAAACTTCCAGAAGTCGACTCGAGGACTATTCTTTTGAATCTTTCTTTGAATTTGCTCCTCTAACTTGAATCATTTGAACTTGAAACTTGGGTCAATAAAGTGTAGCTTTCTTCCAACTTTTCTTGAGAGCTTTTGAGGCCTTCTTGTATTTTTCCAACTTGCTATGTTCCTTGCAAAACAAATTATTTTTCTTCTTGCAACACAATCATTAGTATTTATACTTCAAGGTTTTGTGATCATCAAAATCAATCTTTAAATCAATCTTTGGGTCATCAGTCTCCCCCTTTTTGATGATGACAAAACTTGGAGTATATGCAATATAAAATATATTGTGTTCTAGAAGTAATGCATAGCTAAGTTGTTTGAAGTAGAAAATATATATCTTTAAAATATACTTCATGATAATGCTTTAGATTTAATCAACTTAACATAATCAACACATAAAGCATTATGAGCATATACTTAGATATTTCTCCCCCTTTTTGACAACATCAAAAAGATAGTGAGACATTAAGCACAAAGAGAAGAATACTCAAATATTTTTTTTTTTTTTGTACTCTGATTTGCATCTCAAATTATTGCAAGAATATGAATCATATAACTCAAGACAATAATGTTAGAAAAAGATTAATGAGCATAGACCAGAGCCAATTAAGATAATTTCAGAGGAGAACACATCGAATGTGATTCCAAAGATAGTTTTCAAATCAAGTGTAGGTGGAATCTTTCTTAAGTTAATTCAAGAAGTACCATAAATGATATTCAAGAAAGCACGAATGGAAATCTAACCTCTCTTCAATAATAAGTATGAAAGCTTGTTCATTTAAGATCTTTTGCCCAATATATTAAGTATTTTATCAACATGAGAGCAATTTAATTAATTTTCAGAGTATAAGATCAAAACTTATATACTTGAAAAATATATCATCATGTTGGATCATTAATTCTTAATGACTTCAAAGTTCTTTTATGGTAATAAGAGCATTGGGGCACAAATACCAAAATATGGATTCATGCAATTTTTGATACATCTTAGAGCTCTTTTAAAGACTTTCTTTTATTCCTTTAGAAAATAAGCACAATTTGATACATAAAAATATGAATTGGCACAAAATTGAAGTTCTAAAGAGCAAGCCAATGAGGACTCATTAGTGAATTTCAAAATAGATTTTCTAAGGGATACTCAAGAAAATTCAACACATTATTCTCCCCCTTTTTCATTAAATTAGAGGCTCTTAAGATCAACTATTTGAATTGCAATTTGGTTTATGATTGATGCATAAGATATACTAACCAAATAACAAGCCTCAAGGTGTATCGTAAAGATTTTCAGATTAAATTTCAGATGATACATATTGGAGAGTATTAGGATCACTTTTCATTTAGTATTCTTTCTCTCTCCTTTAGTTATGGATTTATGCGATTAAGTTCCATATGATCTTTCCTTCTGAAATTTTCTTTCTCCTCCTTAATTGATCGTTCCTATTTAAGAGTTTAGAATTAAAGATAATGTTCAATAAAATTGTCAATCTCGAAAATATATTTTCTATAAGTTTCAGCATATTTTCATAAGACTCCAAGGTTTGAGATAAGACAACCTTTATAGAACTCAACTCAAGGCAAGCAATGGCAACACAAGGAGGTTTATCAAAATCAATCCATAAAACATTCAAGATATTCATCAAATGGATGTAACCTTTTGCATTTAGATTGAATATCTAAAGCTCCCCCTCAAAAGATGCATTTTTCTTTAATCATTCTTTTCTTTGTTGAATTTCAGATTTTGATGATAAGCGGGAATAGAACTGAAATTCTATGATATCGAGAATGTAGAGTGATCTAGAATTATTCAAAATTTGTAGCAATTACTCTTTCTAATCCTTCAAGAATAAGTTATGCTTTCTCTTAATCTTAGAGAAAATGTATAGAAATATTAATCAGAAAATGATTCATTTGAAGCTCAATTTCTTTCAAAAGCATTTACATTTTCTTTCTTTTAAGAATTATTTGAGTGAGCTGAAATATTTCTAGCTTTAAGATCATTCACTCTATATATATATTTTGATGGAAGTCTTTAAGAATGTAGGAGAGAAAAATATATAGATGATCATTGAGGTATATATATTTATAGAACTCAATTTCTTAATCATAGTTTTTCAGCAATGTATACATGAAGCACAATAACTCTTTTCAATATCAAAATAAAATAATATATTTAAAAATATTTATTTGCAATCAAGATCATCGAAAGACACATCATTTAGACCAATATTAGTACACTTTAAAGATAAGAAATGATATGTTTCAGATGCGTATCGGGGCAAATAATCAAGGCATCAGAATTATTCTATTTTTCTTAAACTGTAGTTTTTATCTAGAAATCATATTGAGTTTAAGCTTTTATACAAAATCAGATTCTGAATTTCATAAAGATTTTCAATAGAGGCTTTCAAAATCATAATTTGAGATATGTATCTTCCACATTGTAGCTCATCTTAAATCATTACGATTGAAAACACATATTTCAAACATATTAGAGCATATTCAGAATCTTTGTATTTAATGTTGAGTTTTGGTACGAAATTAGAACATTATATACCAAATTTAGGCAAGTTGAAGGATAAAACAAAATCAATTCATTTTGTCTACATAGAGATATCCTTCTCTTCTCCTTTTTACAAATTTATTCAACTTTCAGATTTTAAAGATGATTATGAACGACAAATCTGAAATTTCATTTCAATAATACCAAAAAAAATTTTATGTAGTATTTCAAATATTTAATCAAATTGTCCAAGCATGGAGCATTACAAAATATTGAGAACCCATAATTCAAGACATCATGCCACATGCAAAATATATTATGTGTTAAGTCATGCATTAAAATATTAAGAACAAGCATGTCAATGATCAAAATCAATTCTTTTCAAATAAACTCCCCCTATTTAAATATAATCTTGCACTGATTTCATCCTTAAAGTGTGTTTTTAAGTGATTAAAAATTTGACTTGATTCTTCTTATTTACTTTCATTTACTTTGTCTTTCATTTTTACTTTCTTATGCTCTATACTCTATTTGCCCCCTATCCGGTGGAGTTGGAAGGGGCACGAGGTACTACCACTAGCCTCCCTCTTGTGCCGTCCCTAATATACCCTACACCGAATAGTTGGGTCAAATAGTGCCGGGTACTACCACTAGCCTCCCCATTGGCACCATCCCTATGATGAGCAATATAGAAAGGTTAAAATGTTCACTTCAAACTCTCCCTGTTTAAGTGTAATTAATTACAGATTTTATCCCTTCCAAAAGAATGCTCACACAAGTCTCACAAATGTGCCGAATATATTATGCCTGTTTTGCTTTTCCTTAAGATTGGAGTATTTGCCTTTACTTAGATTTTACTTCTCTTGAATAATATCCATTTTTTTTCTTTATCTCTCTCTTTTTGTTATTCTCAAGTAATTTACATGAAAGAGCAGAATAAAGAAATAATCTTATGTATCATATAGATGTATATCATGCAAACAACATTTTTATTATGCTCAAGAATTCATAGCTTCTCACAAGTCATTTTAAATCAGCATTTTAAGCATATACTTGTGTATTTCATGGTTATGATATAGGCAAAGGAATATTTTAGTTTGAGCAAACCATGAATCAATTTCTAAAAGCATAAGTCAATTAATACATATATAGACATGATATCAAGAAATTAATAATTAAAGATTTTAACCATGCCACAATAAGATTTAAGTTATTGACTTTGCTCAGCTAATTTATGAGAGAGGTATCTAAAATTACCGATTTATTCTGCATTCTTCAAGTCGAATACCTACTAGATTTCTTATGTGTAACCTTTTAGCTGAAGAAAGTCCTCTCTCTTGTTTGCATGTGAATGTTTATTGTACCTTTCATGGAGGTGTCCTTCAAGTTGAAATTTCTTATTTCTTGCTCATAGATCCTGCATTATCAACAAAATCCTTTTCTTTTTTGAAAGAAAGTCATTAGTTTCTTTGAGATACAAAACATTCATATAGCATATTTCTTAACTAGGTGACTCAACATAAGATATGATAATAATTGAATGTTGAGTCACTTTACTCAAGAGATTGCCTGAATATAAGCAAACATATGTCACTTGAACTAAAGAGATAGTTTCATTAACCAAGATGGTTCAAGGACAAGCATGTGAAGCAATAGGAAGATTCATCAAGGTCAAATCAATTTCTTATTTTCAAAATCAATTTAGTTTAGATTTTATTTGCTTAAGATAATTATCAATAAGACACGCTAGCTAAGTTTTAATCAACTTATCTTAAACAGTTGTTTCTATCAAAATTCAGATTATGATTTATTTGTTATCAATAAAATATGATTCATTAGAGTTAGATTGAAGTCTTGCACAAGGGCACATAATGAGCATATAATCTGGTCTACTAGCTGTACGATAAAATACTTATTCTATCATGCTTCAATATAGCTTTAAAATAATAGATTTACTTTGCTCATCCTTTTCAAATTCTACAAGATGGGGTCATAGACATACCTTCTTCATGCCAATCTTCTATAAGAGTTTTCTTGTGGACTAACTTTGGTCAATGAAGATCCCCTTTCTTGTTTGTCTTAATTTGGAGTTCAAGAAAAAATGTTAATTTATTCATTATACATATTTCAAACTCACTTTGCATGAGCTTAGTAAAATCTCCATATAAATCTTCATTAGTAGAACCAAAAAGGATGCCATCAATGTATGCTTTGAGCAAGCAAGATATCACAAATTCTTCTTTTTAATGTATAGATTTATTACTTTTTATCAAAAAGTTACTCAAGCTTTTATATCATGCTTTTGATGCTTGTTCCAAATCATATTGCTTTATCATATTTGTAATGAGTGTTTTCAAATAAGGTGGTTATTCTACATAGACCCTTTTTTTAATGAAATAACCACATAGGAGTGCATTCTACACATTCATTTGACAAAATATAAAGCTCATAAAGTAAGCAAATGATAATGGTGATCTTAACTTCTAATCATGCAAGAATTTCATCAAGATCTATTTCATCTTTTCTTGATTTAGTCCTTTAGTAGTCATCAATTTTTCTTTATTAAGTGCATTTCTGAAAAATCCAATTTGGTTCTAATTATTAACAAGTTTTCAGATTGTTATATGTAAAAGATTAACCATATACATATATAATTTGATTTCAGTATCTTGATACTAAATCATTAGTCTCATAAAGAATAAAATGAATTGATATTTCTATAACTAGAATCTTTTCATTGAATGTTCTATATGCATTGCTTGATGAATGATATCCAAAGATAGAAATATCTTTATCAGATTTGGCATTATTTTCAAGAAACCATATCAAGCATAACATATACTACTAAAAAATATGACAGATATGCAATAGATCATTTTTTTTTATTTTTCAAAAGATCAAATGGAGTTTTCATCAAAAAATAGATCTAATAGAAACCATATAGATGACAAGCAATGATGATAGCTTTTAGATGACCATCATACAACATTGCCTTTTTCATTTCTTCAAGGATTCTATTAATCCTATTTTACTCATGGTATTCTTGGTGCAGAAACAATTGTATTCATTATTATTTTCTGTGCACGGCTTAATACAAAATTGGTTTTCAAAACTATGCCATGATACTTCTTTATTTTTATAGTTTGCAAACCTTTTTCATTTGAACCCTTTTTGTGAGTTTGTGCCAATGTAGAAAATATTTCAATTTGAGTGCCAAGAACAAAACTAATGTAAGCTTTTGAAAACTTAGTAATGGAAACAACATCTTTAGATTTAGAAATTGATTTTTGGTTGTTTCCTTAGTTAACATGCATAGCAAACTTTGACCTTTCAGAAGATAATCTAAGTAAGCCAATGGCAAGATCTTTTGAGATTAAGTACATACTAGCATGAGTTGATTTTATATGCCAAAGATGGTTTCTTTAATCTTGGTATTCATAGTGCATATATTCAAAGGCATACCAAGTACACATTTTCATATCTATGATCGATAAACAATAATGCCATGGATAAAAACTCTCAATCAAGCATATAGAGAATTCATAGAGTTATTCTTAATAAATTGATTAATCATTTAGCAACTTATTCAATAGTGAGTAAAGCATACTATAAAATGAAGTGATTTGATTATATTTCTAAAAGTATTTTTTATATCACAAAATTGATCAATACTTGCAATTCATATTGTAATCAAATACTAAAGCAAAAATAATGATGAGATGCAAGGGTTACTGATTTCATTATTATTATTTTTTAATTACTTTTCATAAGTATATTTTAAGTTTCATTTTTTGACGTGTGTCTAGAACACCCATTTGTATGAAAGTTCTATTTGTTCCATGGGTATCTTGGCACACCTACATCTACATCCTCATATTTTCATTTTGGGTACCCAAGATTGCTTGGGTCCTTGAGAGTTAGAACATATAGTTCCTTTTGGAACCCAAATTTGTTTAATTGTAATAACTTTACCATTTGATTTGATTATGTTAGAACGATAGGTAAAGTTGTTATGCCCATTCTTTTCATGTTTAAAATAAGTTATCTTATTTAATGGTTTGCTTGGTGAATTGATAACCTTTTTCTCTAGAGATTTATTGTTAAGTAAAGGTGTCAAGCCAAGTTTTGATTTATCATAAGCAACATATTGGCTTTCAAACATCATTTTTAATCTTTCTGAACTTACAGTGAATTTGTTAATAAAAGATTTTAATTGGTTAATTTCTTTACTTAAGTTTTGATTTTCTTTAATTAAACTCTGATTTTTTTGAATCAATTGTTCTAAATTTAACCTTAAGCTTTCATTTTCAGAATTTAGTTTATCTTGTATTTCATCACTAGAATTTCTTTCTTTTGAAATTTTCAGATTTAGTTTCTTAAGATTTTTATTCTTCATAGCTAATTTTCTACATTCACCATACAAATCATGAAAAGCATTTAATAATTCATCATAAGGAAATTCTTCTTGAAAATCATTTGATGTAAAGGTAGATTCAGATTTTACCTTATCTTCTTGTACCATGAAGCACAAGTTAGTTACCTCTTGTAGTTCTTTGGAGCTAATATCATCATTGTTGCTCCTAGCTTTCATTTTCTTGTTTGACTCTTTCTTTCTTTCATCTAGCTTCCTCTTCTTCTTTGTCTTTAGGAAGCTTTTGAATTTTTTTGTTGTTCTTTCTTCCTCGAGTCGACTCGGGTTTACTTGGAGTCGACTCGACTGACTTGAGAGTCGACTCGAGATCTTCGGGAGACGTCTCGCTCTCAGAGGCCTAAAAGATAATTCTCTATCTTTTGAACTGTTCTGCCTCGGAGTCGACTCGGCTAACTTGGGAGTCGACTCGTTCACAGGATCTCCAAGACTGAGTCTCTGCCTTTCAGATTGTTTTTCTCTAGGAGTCGACTCGGACAAACTGGGAGTCGACTCGGCTAATGTGGAAGATTCTGCAGTCTCATTGTTAGTATGCAATTGAAGCACATGTAAACTAATCTGAGATTTATCATAAATATTTCTTAAAGTATCCCAGATTTCTTTAGCAGATAAGCATGCAGAAATCTTATGAAATATAGATTCATGGATAGCACAATATAGAATGTTCATAGCATTAGTATTCAATTGTGCTAAGTCTTTTTCATTGACAGCTTGAGAGAGTGTGTGAGGGCCATTTATAATGATATTCCATATTTTATAGTTTTGTGATTGAACAAAAATTTTCATTCTAGCTTTCCATTGAATATAGTAAGTTCCATCAAAAGGTGGAGGTTTGCTTATGGAAAGTCCCTCGGCAAATAATGTATTATGTGGGATTGTCATAATCTTTAGCTCTAGTCGGTTAAGACTATAATTAATAGAAGAGCACCTGCTCTGATACTACTTGTTGCCCAAGGTGACAACCCAAGAGGGGGGTGAATTGGGTTTTCTAAAAATTATGTTCTCTAATTTTTACTTTGAATTGAATGCAGCGGAATGATAAGATGTTATTTACTTAAGCTCTAGGCAATTACAAGTAAAGTAGTGAAAAATTAAGCTAGAGCAATTATACTATGGCCTTAGGGTGCAATTGATCTAAAATTAACTTATAGTTGTATGATCAATTTTAATCCATGTGTATGGTAAGAATGGAGAGGAAGCTAAGCAAATTCTAAACAATCACTTATAACTCTATAGAAAACAAAGCTAGAGATATTACACAATCAAGAATGAATGTAAGGCATGAAATACAAGAGATAAGGCATCACAAACACAAAGATGTATAGTGGTTCGGTGCACCCCAGCACCTACATCTACTCCCCAAGGCCTCTTGGAAATTTTACTATAATCCCTCAGATTACAGCCGGTTGTTTTACAAGCTCACAACCCAACTTGTTGTTTTGCGAGATCACAACGAACTCGGTCGGTTTTCACAGGCTCACCGACTAGAACCAACCGATTGCTTTTCTGGGTTTACAATCAAACCCAGTTGGTTTTTCCAAAGGCTCACCAACCACAACCTTACAACGATTGTTTTCCGGGTTCACAATCAACCCAGTTGGTTTTTCCAAAGGCTCACCAACCACAACCTTGCAACGTTGGTTTTTCCTTTGGCTCACCAACAAACCTTAACCCCTTGATTCAATCCCTTGATTGAATCAAGTTACAAGATATTAGAACAAGAGTTTAAATCAGATACAAGCTTCTCAAATAAGCAAATATAGCAAATATAAACAAGCAAAGTAAAGAGAAGAAGCCCTAAAACAAATTTGTAGATGAAGAAACTCGGCTTCTTCTTTACTTGACCCTCTTCTGATTTTGCACGAAGTAGAGGATCACCGAGGCAGCACACAATTGGAGAGGAAGCTTTGGGATTCACTTGGATGCTCTTCTTCTCTCTCTTTTACTTTGAATGGCCCTTTTGTGCTTTTGGAAGATTTCTCTTGTAATCTCTTTGAAATCTCTTTCCTAAATATTCTCTCCCACTTCCATACCTTCTTTTCTAGCTCTCCTCTTGATTTTATAGCTTTAGAGGGAGTGGAAACAAAAATCTAGCCGTTAGAGACAAAAATAGAGCCGTTGGAATCAAGAAAAAACTAGCCGTTATGCCTCCCAGCGTGCTGGAGTCGACTCGGCTGAAGTAGGAGTCGACTCGGCTGAAACAGGAGTCACTTGTGAATAATAGTCTGTCGGCACTGTAGCTGGGAGTCGACTCCGCACTGTAGCGCTGAAGTAGGAGTCGACTCGAGCACTGTAGCACTGAAGTAGGAGTCGACTCGAGCACTGTAGCGCTGAAGTAGGAGTCGACTCGAGCACTATAGCGCTGAAAATCAACTCTCTATCTTTTTGTTTGTTCTCAGTCGGAGTCGACTCGTAGAGTATCGGAGTCGACTCGAGCACTGTTTCTTGAAACTCCAGAGTGCCAGAGTCGACTCTAAACTTTCAGAAGTCGACTCGAGGACTATTCTTTTGAATCTTTCTTTGAATTTGCTCCTCTAACTTGAATCATTTGAACTTGAAACTTGGGTCAATAAAGTGTAGCTTTCTTCCAACTTTTCTTGAGAGCTTTTGAGGCCTTCTTGTATTTTTCCAACTTGCTATGTTCCTTGCAAAACAAATTATTTTTCTTCTTGCAACACAATCATTAGTATTTATACTTCAAGGTTTTGTGATCATCAAAATCAATCTTTAAATCAATCTTTGGGTCATCAGGGGTGATAAAATTATTTTATTCTTAAAATGATTACTTCTCAATACCGTCAACTAAAAATATATCCGCTTATGTATTCATGCAAAAATATGATGTTTTAAGAGATACATATGCAAATAGTAATTTTCGAAGGCTAGAAATACAATAAGCTATTTTTGTAAGGGTAATGAACAAAAAAGAAGGATAAAAAGGGAAGAAGAGGAATAACATGACAAGAGAAGAAAATGATCTTTTCAATGAGTAGAGCAAGAACAAGAGGAATGACATGAGAGTGGGCCATTGAACAACTAGGCAGCATATTGAAGGCTTGCTAGTAGTAGAATAGGTATTGGAAAGCTTCATAAGAGCCTCCAGTTGGTGATACATATGCGAAGGAGGAGGTTCCGAGGTAAGAAGAAATAGGGAAAGGAATAAGCAAAGTAAAAGCATCTTGTAAGTTATGTATTTTCACTTTCAATTTATGTAAAATAAAAAATTATTTCAGTATAATAGTGAAAATAAGGTAATGAAAGAAAGTACAAATCAAAAAAAAGTTATTTTTTTCTTCTAATATAAGTCTACTCTGCTACTATGTAAGTAATCTATGCTTTACAAGTGCATAGGTAGACCGCCTAGGCCCCTATACAGCACTCTTAACAACACTATCAAAAAGAATGTAAAGCATTTTGGCCAAAGTTTTCGAGAAAGGTTATTTCTGCAATTAACTCCTATTAGTAGTAATTTGGACACTTAAAAGTAAGATAGTCATATCGAGAACCATTGTTACTAACTAACAAAGATAGTCATTTCTACAATTGCGTATCCCTTTTACTATAAAAAGGGAAAGAAGGCTTTATTCAGGCTCTAGATGCACTATCTACTAGACAATTGATATCGATAACAACATGGACAAGGCTTCTAAATCTATCCATTATCTTTTACTTTTCTCTTTTTCCTCCCCCTCCTTGGTGTAGACCTAATTAACTCTAGAGTTTATTTTAGTTTTATCAATCATTTTGTGTTGTGTTTTCAATGATTTGATGTATCAATGATGTATGAAATTGGACTATATGAATGTTGTTTTGTTTCATTCTTTTGATCTAGTTCTTTTCTTTGGTGGTTCTGATTTTTCTTGTTAGTTTAACCACTTGGTGGATTATGAAGTCCTTATGATCGAGTTACTGGATTTTTACAAGGGCATATGGATTGCTAAGAAAATGTTGTCAGTTGTATAATATTGTTTATCAAGTCTAATTTACATTGGTGACCCTTTTGCTATTAGCTTAAGCTTTTGCAATCTGACATATTGTTATCATGGTATCATAACTTTAGATTTTCTAGAAATCATGAGTTAAAATCCTTAAAATACAACCTTCCTAAAATTCGAACCCATAACCTCCTCCTAGAACATGGTTCTGAACATAATGGCAGATTGTCCAATGTGCATATCTTTATACAAATTGATATGACTAATTATGTAGACTTGAGGATAGGTATTATAATATACAAGGCTACCATTATCTTGTTAGAAGTATATAATTTTCTTTCCTCATTTTTAAAATCTTCTATTTTTTTATTGATTTATTTTTTTATATTTGTTGTTCTACCATTACGCAGATTTTAGAATAAAAGTTTCGAATGCTCCCATCTCCCTTCCAATTTCTATTCTGTTGTAGAGAAGGATATGCCTAGCAAGTACAATCAGTTGGACCACACCAAGCCTCGTAGGAGCCAATGCATTCATAGATGAAGATCACAGCAATATTAGCTTCTCGCCAATGACTTTTCCATTAAAGACTATGTGAAGTTTATCCTACACTTTTCTCTTCTTGTTCATTGTGCTTCTCTCTATATAACTACGACTGTTGTGTGCATTGTTCGTGTTGAAGCCTCATTGCTTCATGGTACTCGAACTTTGATATAAATAGATGGCTGGTGGTCGGAAGAAGAAATAGAGATAGAACCAAAATTAGAATCAGTCTAGGGCTGATGTTCATGAAGAGCCACATTGATGAAATGAATACCAAGATATTGAGATAGAAGAATTGATAAGGTAAGTAGATCTCTCGACCATGTATTTGGCTTTTGTCGAGGATCGAACTTCTTTAGACCACACTATGAAGATGATTATGTTGATGATCATGTTGAGGATCGCGTTACATAGCCATTGTTAGAAGTATGCCCTAGAAGCCAATTTGACTGACACATTATTTAGTTCTGGGACATAAATTTGTACTTGACCTAATAATGAATTTATTAGAATGGGAATTCTTTTCATTCATGTTCTTATGTGTCCATGAATCGTCCAAGAAATTAATAAGATGATGACGCATATTCTCAAGAGTTGAGAATTTGAGGCATGTGTCATTGGTGATTAATTTCTGAATTGCTCCTGATCGATGGATCATCACGAGGACGGTGATCGATCCACTGAGATTAGTGCACAGATCGCTTTCTTTGATGGACGAGTCTTGAGTCCACAGGCGACACTGGAGCAATTGTGCAAGTGCTTGTTAGAGAACAAGGGTACTGAACGTGGCCATAGCAAGTAGTCACTTGGATGTCTATCCACTCGTCAGTGACTTACTTGATGCTGCAGTTGTATGACTGGTCCTTTGACCTGCGATGCCTCGGCTATTCACAGTGAGGTTGCTGTAGTTTGACGAGCACATAAACATGAGCCCTAGCCAATTGGGTTCTTGTGGTGCAGATTGGCTGCAGTAGGTTTATTGTAGGAGTAGGGGTGCATCTAGATGGAATCTATCGACCTTGATAGGTTAAGAGAGATCCTATGTGATTTATGAGACTGAGTTCGTAAATCCTCGGCCGGGGTAGTATGTATAGTGAAAAAGGAGTTTTCCACTCTCGAACTTAAGTCGAATAAATTTTGACATATGACAGACGATAGGGGTTTGACGAGTTATCCATGACCTCCGTCTTGTCGGGATCTACGATAGAGGGATTGTATCATACACTAACTACACCTAGAGGTTCATCATTCCATTCTGCTGGGTTGCCACTACATGCTGCTAGGTGTCACTGGTGGATTGTGAGACTCAAAGGCATTCACTTGGTGATCAGTGAACCCGAATGAGAAGAGTTGGAATTGTTCCAACCCATTGAAAGGAGTTTTCAATGATATTGTGATAGAGATCGCAATATATCTCACTACCAGACAGAATAGAACCTATGGGGTCACACACATTAGAGGTATTGACTGATCCGATGGTTGAATTGTGATTAGGAATCACAAATAATTTATAATTATCAATTTGATTGATAACTAGCAAGTTGAAGAAGGAATAATTGCAATTTGATTGTAATTTAATTTAATTAATTGGATTTAATTAATTGGACTTGATCATATTAGACACGAGTCCTACTTGGAGTAAGATTCTAAGAATCCTAATTAGATTAGGATTTTAAATTAAATTAGAGTCCTACTAGGAGTAGGATTTCTATAGTCCTAATTAGATTAGGACTGAAATTTAATATGTCCTAATTAGATTAGGATTTCTTAAGTCCTAATTAATTTTAATCTAATAAATTAAGATGGCTCCTAATTGAATTAGGATTGAAGAGTTCAATTGAGTCATGGTTCAATTGAATCCTAATTAGATTAGGATTTGAATGAAAGAAGGAATTGGGTTCACCTAATCCTCTTTAGAAGAGGATTAGACCCTATCTATGTGGCTACACCACCCCACTTAATATGATTAAGTGGGGTGTGATTAAAGAGGGACTAAGAGGGAGGGGCCCACACCCCTCCCATGCCTTTTACGTGAAGAAAAGAGGGAGGGGCGTACCGCCCCTCCTCTTTTCTAAAAGATAAACATGGAGCTCCTATTTTTTAGGAGCTCCACACGGCTAATTAAAAGAGGGAAAGGGGCCCACGCCAAAGGAGGGATTTTCAACCCTCTTTCAGCCGTGAAAAGACTCTCTCTAATCCCTGTTAGCAGCCGCCAACAAAAGAAAAAAAGGAGGAGGCGTTGGCTCTCCTTTCTCCCTTCCTTCTTCCACCAAAATAAAAAGGCTGCAACTTGTTGCTCCCTTTTTATTCTTCTTTCTCCAATCCTTCTTGTTCAAGGAAGAGCAATCAAGGAGTTGTTTGCTGCAAGAAGAAAGAGATTCATCCATCCAAAGTCTTCTCTGCAAGGGAGCTAGCACCCCGGGGAGATTCAAAGGCTTCAAACGGTCCTCTGCCTCGTGTGGATACCCGTAGAGGCTGGACGCGTGTGCGGCTTTAAGCGAACCTTCAACAAATACCACGATCATCAGATTGCGGTGATCATCTACCCGCACAAGGTGAAGATCTGATCTTCTTAATCATATAAAAAGTATTTAATCCTAACCTATCTACGAACGACGGTTTTAAAATATGTTCATGCGATGAACGGAATCTCGCGCATGTCTTCCGCTGCGCGCAGAATTTTTCTGAAATTTTCTGCGGCGTGCGAGGGATTCCAACAGTGGTATCAGAGCCTAGGCCTCGTAGATTACGATTAGGATTAATAGGATTAAGGCATATTAGATCTGAAAATTGAATGATTATGCCAGCTGATTTTTATGCATGCAGATTTTCAGATTGCAGAATTTTTCTGCATGCTGAATTTTGGTATGCATTGATTAATGATTCTGTTAAGTAATTAATATGATTAAAATTATTTAGAATCATCCCTTACATGATCAGCGACTCATGAGATGAGGTAATCAATTAAGTTTCAGATCTGTAAATTATAATGCATGTGATGCGAATGGTGATGATCATGGATGACCCTTTGTGAATGTGCTGATATGATCTGCGATGTAATCTGTGATGTTATGTGATGACATGTAAATCAATTTTTCAGATGCCTGCGAGCATCTCAAATTCATGTATTAGAGACCTGCGTGTCTCATGAAAAAGGGTTGTAATTATTCTTTTATTTTTGAATTTTATCTGGGATGTAATCTGTGATGTATGTTGCACGTCGATGGTTGATCGATGTATGCCTCCTACAAGCAAGCCTTGCGCGGATTGAGATCATAGGTTGATTGAAGATGGATCAAGGAGTTGATTACAATTGAACCTAAGGGATCAAGATCGAGTCAAGAGTTGAAGACGATCAAACCAATTGACGTGCATGTGCTTGTACTATAACCCATCCTGGATCCATGATCATCACCAGTTACATTTACTACTTTTTATATATATGCCTGGATGTTTAATGTTTATGCCTATGCATAGCGGGTAAATGGATGTGTGCATGAGATGCGAGTTGCCAATCGAAAGAGACCTAAACTAAAACCTCCTCAATCAAGTCGAGAGTGAACCAACATGAGCGGGTCATATTAGATTAATTGATCTAATTGGTGTCTAGGAAAGCATGAAATGTGGTTACTTAATTAGGATCTTACTCTCTGAGTAAGGGGAGCCTCCCACCTGCTTACCTGGCCAATTGTTCGATTACCTCTTATGAAGAGCTCAAGGTTGCAAACACTAAGACCTGATTAACCAATATTAAGTCCATAGGTCTTCCACTGTAGTAGAGCTGCTAAGGTCTTTCTGATGTTGATTTGTCTCGGCTGGATACAGTGGGCAAGTTGCATCGGGGGACTGGACCTCTCTATAGACATGAGATGTTGTAGGGTAAAGGTGGGGTTGGGCACCAATAACTGTTAGGTGAGGACCCAATGACGACTTTATTTCTACGGTTATACGGTGGGTCTGACTTAACTAAGGAATGGGACCAATAACTGTTAGGTGAGGTCTTCATGACTTAGAGACCAAGTAGCACTGCAACATGCTTGAGAAGCATTGTACAAGAGTTGTACACTCATCCATTTATGTGTCACCAATAACTGTTAGGTGAGGTGGCCTATAAATCGGTGGGACCGCAGTACCCACTAGAAACCCTAGTCGTGTAGGATTTCCGTTTTTCTACCAGGGGAGTGTGAGGAATTCGAGAAAATAGTGGGAGGTACATTTGTTCTAAAAGACCCTAGAACAAATTAAGATCAAGTACAAAATTCTAACTAGAATCTTTACTCTCTGAGGATTATAATGTCAGCTTCTAGACTTTTAACTTATAGAACAACCGTCTGACCAAACCCAATTATAAAGACTGGCTCAGCAAATTTCAAAATAGTTTTGAATTGTGAGAAATTAGGGTATGTGCTAGACCATGGAATCCCCGTATTACCAATCTGTCCGATCACTGATCAGCGTAAGACGCATGCCAAGTGGACGAACGATGACAATAAAGTTAGGTGCTACATAATGGCATCCATGTCCAATAAATTATAATGCCAGCATGAGAACATGAAGATTGCCAAGGACACATTAAATCACGTACAAGAGTTGTATGGTGATTAGAGTCACGCAGCTTGGTTTGAATGTCCAAGAGGCTCTTCAAGGCCAAGATGCGCGATGGGCAGTCTGTCCATGATCACGGTTTGACCATGATAAAGGACTTAGAGAAGCTTGAGAAGCTCAGCATGACCATGCACAAGGAATTGCAAATGGATTTGATCCCGCAATTCCTTCCAGCTTCATATGGACAGTTTATAGTAAACTACCATATGAATAAGATTGTATGCACCAAAATTAGAATTGTTAAATAAATTGGTAACTACCTTAGGGACCTTGAAGAGTTCAAGGAGCATAATTCTTGCTGTCGAGTTGGCTTCTACTTTCAAGAGAGAGTCTACCTGGAAGAAGAAGAAGCCTGCGAAGAAGCAGAAGAACAAGAAAACGCCAAGTAAGGAAGTTCCAAGAAAAAGGCCAATTGCAAGAAAAAGTGTTTCCATTGCATCATAGACGGCCATTGGAAGAGGAATTGTCCTACATACATGAGAAGCATAAAGAGCAAGAAGGGTGACAGACCTTCAGAAGGTATGTCAGATATGCTCATTATTAAAAGGATACTTAGGGACCGTTACCTATTGCTAGCAGAAATTTGATTTCTGTATCTTGTTTAGCACAGGAAGATTTTTATAAGACTACTATTCCATTTATTTGAGAAATAAATTGGTTGCACGTGGTTTTATGATTGACGGTTTCTATCACATACATTTGGATGTATCTGTGAATGTATCTAAGCAAACAGTGAGTACCATAAGATCCAAAAGATCTAGAGATAAGATAAATCTAAAGTATTTGTGGCACCTCAGGCTTGGTCATATAGGAGAAGACAGAATAAACAAATTGGAGAAACATGGGCTTCTAGGCTCATTGACTTTCGAGTCATATCCGATTTGTGAATCCTGCCTTCAAGGAAAGATGGCCAAATTACCCTTTGTAGGACACAGGGAAAGGTCCACTGAAATACTTACCCGAGTACACACTGACGTGTGTGGCCCATTCGATGTGTAGGCTAAGGGTTGTAATTTTTACTTCATTTACCGATGATTACTCACGGTATGGATATGTGTATGATACACAAATCTGAAACTTTTGAAAGGTTCAAAGAGTTGAGATATGAAGTAGAAAAATAAACAGAAAAACTCATTAAGGTTCTTCGATCAGATCGAGGAGGTGAATACCTTAGTGGAGAGTTTCATGATTATCTCAAGGAGAATGGTATAGTTTCATAATGGACTCCTCCTGGTACACCCCAGCTCAACGGAGTGTCAGAGAGGAGAAATCGGACTCTATTGGATATGATCCGGACCATGATGAACTTCACTAATTTACCCTTGTTTCTTTAGATAGATGCCCTATTTTCAGCTATTTACTTTTTGAATAGAATTTCCTCTAAAGTCCGTTCCTACCACACCATATGAGATATGACATGGTAAGAAGCTGAGTCTTGGTTATCTCAAGATTTGGGGATGTCCAGCTCAACTCAAGCAACAACAGGCGGACAAGTTAGAGGATAGGACAATTAATGCTCGTTTTATAGGATATTCTAAAGAGTCATTAGGATACGACTTTTCGTCCCAAAGGATCACAAAGTGTTTGTGAGCCTAGATGCTATCTTCATGGAAAATAGTTTATCCTTGACAGAAACAGTGGGAGGAAAATTGAGCTTGAAGAGAAAGTCTCTAAAACAGCAACGAGCCATTGTGCCTATAGAACCTATTTATATTAAGCCAGTACATGTTGTACCTCCTCCACCTCGTAGATATAGTAGGATCTCCCATCCTCCTGAAAGGTACTTAGGTATACTTACAGAGGATGTAGAGGAAGTGTTCCTCATGGGAGATAGGGATCAAAGTAAGGATCCCAATACCTACAACGAGGCGATGTTAGACATCGATTCCGAGAGATGGCTGGAAGCAATGAAGTCAGAGATGGACTCCATGCATTCCAACCAAGTCTGAACCTTAGTAGATCCACCAGAAGGTATAGTACCTATTGGGTGTAAATGGATCTATAAGAGAAAATTAAGTTCGGATGGCTAGGTAGAGACCTATAAGGCAAGGCTAATGGCGAAAGGTTATAGTCAGTGCGAAGGCACTGATTATCAAGATACTTTTTCACCTGTAGCCATGCTGAAGTTCATTCGAATATTGCTTGCTATTGCAGCATAATATGATTATGAGATATTGTGATGGTGATCACAAGGTCTGCAAACTGCAAAGGTCCTTCTATGGACTAAAGCAAGCATATCGAAGTTGGAATACTCGTTTCAACGATGTAATCAAATCGTTTGATTTCATCAAGAACGAAGAGGAACCATGTGTTTATAAGAAAGTTAGTGGGAGGGCTATTGCATCCTCGTATTGTACGTGGATGATATCCTTCCAATTGGGAATGGTGTTCCCATGCTAACTTAGGTCAAGGTATGGTTGTCTAAGGATTTCTCCATAAAAGACCTTGGGAAAGCATCCTATAGTTTGGGGATTAAGGTCTATATAGATAGATCTAAGAGGATGCTTGTCCTGTCACAGGATATGTACATAGAGGAAGTGCTGAAGAGGTTCGGCATGGAAACCTCTAAAAGGGAAATTATTACCCCTTAGGCATGGGATAAATCTCTCCAAGAAGATGTGCCCCAAGACATCGGAAGTGATACAGTGGATGAGCAAGATCCCTTATGCTTTGGCTATAAGGAGCCTCATGTATACCATGCTATGTACATGACCTAATATAGCACATGTTGTGAGTATCACGAGCATATATCAGTCAAATCCAGGCAAGGAGCACTGGATAGCTGTGAAGAACAATCTTAAGTACTTGAAAAGAACTAAGGACATGTTCTTGATCTTTGGGAGAATATTAGAGTTAAAGGTAGAAGGATACACATATATTGATGATAGAAAGTCTACATCAGAATATGTGCAATGGTGGTTCGGTAATTTGAAAGAGTTCCAAACAATCGATCATTGTAGATTCTACCTTGGAAGCTGAATGTATCGCCACCTCTAAGGGTGCATGAAACCTTCTGATTCAAGAAGTTTATTGCAAAGTAAGGTATAATGTCATCAGATGCCATAATACTCTACTGCGATAACAATGGCACCATAGCACTAGCTAAGGAGCCAAGGTCTTACCAGAAGTCTAAGCACATAGAGCAGCGGTTTAACCTGATATGCGACTACCTCAAAAAGAAATAAGTAGAGGTACAGAGAGTGACTCCACAGGCAACGTGGTAGACCCATTCACTAAGCAGCTAAGTCGGCAGAAAACTAAAGCACATCTTGAGAAGATGAGGCTTAGATTTATGGCTGATTGGCTTTAGTGCAAGTGGGAGATTGTTAGAAGTATGCCCTAGAAGCCAATTTGACTGACATATTATTTAGTTCTGGGACATAAATTTGTACTTGACCTAATAATGAATTTATTAGAATGGGCATTCTTTTCATTCATGTTCTTATGTGTCCATGAATCGTCCAAGAAATTAATAAGATGATGACGCATATTCTCAAGAGTTGAGAATTTGAGGCATGTGTCATTGGTGATTAATTTCTGAATTGCTCCTGATCGATGGATCATCACGAGGACGGTGATCGATCCACTGAGATTAGTGCACAGATCGCTTTCTTTGATGGACGAGTCTTGAGTCCACAGTGTGGCGACACTGGAGCAATTGTGTAAGTGCTTGTTAGAGAACAAGGGTACTGAACGTGACCATAGCAAGTAGTCACTTGGATGTCTATCCACTCGTTAGTGACTTACTTGATGCTGCAGTTGTATGACTGGTCCTTTGACCTGCGATGCCTCGGCTATTCACAGTGAGGTTGCTGTAGTTTGACGAGCACATAAACATGAGCCCTAGCCAATTGGATTCTTGTGGTGCAGATTGGCTGCAGTAGGTTCATTGTAGGAGTAGGGGTGCATCTAGATGGAATCTATCGACCTTGATAGGTTAAGAGAGATCCTATGTGATTTATGAGACTGAGTTCGTAAATCCTCGGTCGGGGTAGTATGTATAGTGAAAAAGGAGTTTTCCACTCTCGAACTTAAGTCGAATAAATCTTGACATATGACAGACGATAGGGGTTTGACGAGTTATCCATGACCTCCGTCTTGTCGGGATCTACGATAGAGGGATTATATCATACACTAACTACACCTAGAGGTTCATCATTCCATTCTGCTGGGTTGCCACTACATGCTGCTAGGTGTCACTGGTGGATTGTGAGACTCAAAGGCATTCACTTGGTGATCAGTGAACCCGAATGAGAAGAGTTGGAATTGTTCCAACCCATTGAAAGGAGTTTTCAATGATATTGTGATAGAGATCGCAATATATCTCACTACCAGACAGAATAGAACCTATGGGGTCACACACATTAGAGGTATTGACTGATCCGATGGTTGAATTGTGATTAGGAATCACAAATAATTTATAATTATCAATTTGATTGATAACTAGCAAGTTGAAGAAGGAATAATTGCAATTTGATTGTAATTTAATTTAATTAATTGGATTTAATTAATTGGACTTGATCATATTAGACACGAGTCCTACTTGGAGTAAGATTCTAAGAATCCTAATTAGATTAGGATTTTAAATTAAATTAGAGTCCTACTAGGAGTAGGATTTCTATAGTCCTAATTAGATTAGGACTGAAATTTAATATGTCCTAATTAGATTAGGATTTCTTAAGTCCTAATTAATTTTAATCTAATAAATTAAGATGGCTCCTAATTGGATTAGGATTGAAGAGTTCAATTGAGTCATGGTTCAATTGAATCCTAATTAGATTAGGATTTGAATGAAAGAAGGAATTGGGTTCACCTAATCCTCTTTAGAAGAGGATTAGACCCTATCTATGTGGCTACACCACCCCACTTAATATGATTAAGTGGGGTGTGATTAAAGAGGGACTAAGAGGGAGGGGCCCACACCCCTCCCATGCCTTTTACGTGAAGAAAAGAGGGAGGGGCGTACCGCCCCTCCTCTTTTCTAAAAGATAAACATGGAGCTCCTATTTTTTAGGAGCTCCACACGGCTAATTAAAAGAGGAAAAGGGGCCCACGCCAAAGGAGGGATTTTCAACCCTCTTTCAGCCGTGAAAAGACTCTCTCTAATCCCTGTTAGCAGCCGCCAACAAAAGAAAAAAAGGAGGAGGCGTTGGCTCTCCTTTCTCCCTTCCTTCTTCCACCAAAATAAAAAGGCTGCAACTTGTTGCTCCCTTTTTATTCTTCTTTCTCCAATCCTTCTTGTTCAAGGGAGAGCAATCAAGGAGTTGTTTGCTGCAAGAAGAAAGAGATTCATCCATCCAAAGTCTTCTCTGCAAGGGAGCTAGCACCCCGGAGAGATTCAAAGGCTTCAAACGGTCCTCTGCCTCGTGTGGATACCCGTAGAGGCCGGACGCGTGTGCGGCTTTAAGCGAACCTTCAACAAATACCACGATCATCAGATTACGGTGATCATCTACCCGCACAAGGTGAAGATCTGATCTTCTTAATCATATAAAAAGTATTTAATCCTAATCTATCTACGAACGACGGTTTTAAAATATGTTCATGCGATGAACGGAATCTCGCGCATGTCTTCCGCTGCGCGCAGAATTTTTCTGAAATTTTCTGCGGCGTGCGAGGGATTCCAACAGCCATCTGATTTGACAATCCAATCCTTGAAGGAGTTATACGTTAGGGACATTTCGGATGGGGTGACAAAGATACTGGATTGGTTGAACACCTTCGCATGCATCATTGAATACAAGGATGTGTCCTAGAAGAGAAGAAGGTGAAGCTGGTATCCTAAAAATTTAGAGACCAAGCTTTAGCTTGGTGGGAGCAATTCTAGAAAAGATCATGAGTGGAAAGGATCTAAATAACTTCCTGCACATAACCTAGCTTAAGGTCTATGAGCATCCAAATCTTAAAGTAATAAAAAAAATATATTTAACACAAGCATAACGATACCAACATTTGGTATGGATTAAATAATAGTTCCACATGATGATATAATACCAGTCGAACAACTACAATACAAGGTTCTGACCAACAAGGTCTCAAATGAAAGAAAGTTTGATAATACTCCAACTGCATCCTCGAGACAACTGAGTTTTACTGATTCGTTCATCTGGAAAAGAAGAAAGCTATAAGCTTAACAACGAATAAATTCTTAATTGTACACACTTCAATTTAAAGAGAAATTCACCAATTTAAAAAAAAAAACCCAATTCAATATACATTTTGTTTTATTAAAATAACAAGTATAGAAGTATGATAATACACAAATAATGGCTATGCATACAATATGAAGATTACCACTAACTCAATAGCTAAAATAATTTACAATTTCCAAGTTTGGACATGTTTAAATAATACATCATGATAAATAACTTATTTAACTTTCAGTTTGTTGTCCATTTTCTTCATGATATTAGGCAACCAATGTCATGATTCACCCTATGTCAAGCATCTTCTGTTACACGATTATGATTTGCCCCATGATAGGCTTCAATCGGTTGTCATGATTTGCCTAATGACAGGCATCAATCAACTATAAAAATGTCACACAAAATCCATAACAATAGTCCCAATAATAATAACACAATTAAATCTATCAATAAAACTCACTATCAAAAACTCATGAAGTTTTTATTCTATAATCCCTTTTATACATAATTGATCCCATGCCATGTGAACTACATTATGTATACACTCACTAATACGAAGAATGCAACCACTTCAATAAAACATGTAATAAAACTTCCACAAAAAAGTGTCTTATAGGAAAAATACAATTCTAAAATTCTAATAGATTAAAGAGTACATAAAGAGAGAACTTGCCTCAAAAATACTTGTGAACAACAAAAAATATCTCAACACCTCAACATATCAAAATAATAATGCCAATACAAAATTAATTAAATAAATGAGAACTCATATTGTAAGGATCCATGGAGGCATGTGTTTGGTCTCTTATTGGCTATGCACTACGTAGATCTTGGATACTTAATAACTTCTTACGACTAGCTTTTTTAGATGAGGCACTGAGTTGTTACAAATTATATCAAAGCAGATCCGGCCTATGACCCATATAGACTAAGAGACAGCTGCAACATGGGTCCATTTTAGGTTGACCATAAGTGTTTGTGATTAGATTTGTGGTACTTGTAATTAGATTTGAATAGATTTAGACCATGAGCTTGGCAAGATACTAGGGTTTAAACAAGGGAGTATGTGAAGATTCATGTGGGCATGTGTTTAGTCTCATATTTATATCTACTAGGTAAATCTTGGGTACTTATTCAATATCAAAGAACCCAAATAACACCTTTTTGACAAGCATTTTTTAGTAAGATCCTATATTGTTACAAATAGTATCAGAGTAGATCTAACCAATGGTCCATGTGGATAAGAGAACACTGCAGCATGCGTCTATTAGGTTGACTACAAGCTAATTGTGGAATTTGTAAATTAGATTTGTGGTACTTATAATTAGATTTGCAATAGATTTAAACTTTTATCCTAATGCAGATGCCAAGGCTTAAACTGGGGGAGTTTTTGAGGACCCTTGTGGGTGTGTCTTTAGTCCTACATTAGATATGAATCGGATAGATCTTAGGTACTTAATAATACCTTAAGGTAGGAATGGCAAGGGGTAGGGTACTTGCAAAATTTGCCTTATTTGTATCTGAATGCATTTAAAATCCTACAGCCCGAACCTTAACAAGTTTTAATTTTAAATCCCAAACCCTTTCCAAATCCTATAGGGCTTTGCTAAATAGATCCTATTAGGGTTCGGGATAGTTTGGGTATCCGAAAATATCTGGCCAGCTGCCATCCTATCTTAAGTCTAGCCTTTTTGGATGGGGTCTAGATTGTTACACATATACTCATAAATATCTAGATTGTTCTACCATTACGCAGATTTTAGAATAAAAGTTTCAAATGCTCCCATCTCCCTTCCAATTTCTATTCGGTTGTAGAGAAGGATATGCCTAGCAAGTACAATCAGTTGGACCACACCAAGCCTCGTAGAAGCCAGTGCATTCATAGATGAAGATCGCAGCAATATTAGCTTCTCGCCAATGACTTTTCCATTAAAGACTATGTGAAGTTTATCCTACACTTTTCTCTTCTTGTCCATTGTGCTTCTCTCTATATAACTACGACTATTGTGTGCATTGTTCGTGTTGAAGCCTCATTGCTCATGGTACTCGAACTTTGATACAAATAGATGGCTGGTGGTCGGAAGAAGAAATAGAGATAGAACCAAAATTAGAATCAGTCTAGGGCTGATGTTCATGAAGAGCCACATTGATGAAATGAATACCAAGATATTGAGATAGAAGAATTGATAAGGTAAGTAGATCTCTCGACCATGTATTTGGCTTTTGTCGAGGATCGAACTTCTTTAGACCACACTATGAAGATGATTATGTTGATGATCATGTTGAGGATCGCATTACATAGCCATCTGATTTGACAATCCAATCCTTGAAGGAGTTATACATTAGGGACCTTTCGGATGGGGTGACAAAGATACTGGATTGGTTGAACACCTTCGCATGAATCATTGAATACAAGGATGTGTCCTAGAATAGAAGAAGGTGAAGCTGGTATCCTGAAAATTTAGAGACCAAGCTTTAGCTTGGTGGGAGCAATTCTAGAAAAGATCATGAGTGGAGGGGCAAACCACACAGCATCTACCTTTCAACTATACCCAAAACTTGTACCAACGCCTCTAGAATTTTCAACATGGCAACAGATCTATTGTGATTACATTGAAGCACACTATCAGTTCATTGCTAGAAACAAGTTTATGGTGATGGAGCAATAGATGACCATATACATAGGTGGGCTGCACCAATCAATCCAAGACACCCTCAATCTGCACTTGGACTGTGCATGAGGCATATGATCATGTTATTATTGAAGAGAAGCAGCAAAACCAAAGGATGTTCCAATCTAGAGGACAAGATAGTAGATCAAAAGAGATGCATGGAGCTGATGTTTAAGGAAATCCTAGTCGAGGAAGACCTAATATCCTACCATGCCGAGGTGGCCAAAAAGACTCAAGATAGTGGTTCAAATCTCCGTTGTTACAGTTATGGAAAGATAGCTCATACATGAAATAAGTGCACAAAAGGTCAATTTTTCCTCCAAAATAATAGCTATTAGTTGAAGGTAATGAAGGATCTGATGTACATGAGGACGATATGGGCCCAACCTATGATGAAGTTGACAATGTAGGAGATGAAGGGGATTGAAGGGAGATATTGATAAGTCGCTTGTTATCAGAAATAGTCTTATGGCTAAGTTTGCAAGGTCGTAATGAATAGAGAAAGCTAGGAGAATGTCACATCTCAAGAGGCTATTACAAAGTAACTCTACCTATAGAGAAGCATCCCTGGCCTTATAAGCTTTCTTGGTTCCAGAGGGGAAGTGATATAACCATAGATAGTGGATGTTTGGTATTGTTTTCGATTGAGTAAAAGTATTTTGAAGAAGTTCGGTGATATGTAGTTGCCATGGATGCATGGCACCACAGTTTCGAGGATTTCGCAGTTTGATGGCACCAACCATTGATTGTTCGAAGGGAAAGTCTTTCCAATGGACACTAGAGGGCCGACGAGCTTGGACAAAATCAAAATCAAGAGATTTAAGCCACACCAGTCTTTAGCTCTTCCTAATTTCAATGAAGTTTTGTGGTGGAGTGTGATGCTTCTTCAAAGGAAGTTGGACCTATATATTCTCAGTCAAGAAGGAAGGCACATAACATTCTTCATTGAGAAGCTATATTCACCTACTCATGATGCTTAATTTTATGTGGTTGTTCAAGCTCTCTGGCATTAGAGGCTTTGACATCAAGTGTTTATTCTACTCATCGATCAGGAGACTTTGAGGAATTTTCAAGGGAAGGATATGCTGGGTAATCGGTGTGTGAGTTAGGTGAATTTTCTGTCTGCAGGAGTACCACCTCCAAAGCATAGGTTAGGATCTTTGAATTGGGTAGTTGATGCTTCTAGTAGGAGGGCATGACTGCTTACTGTCATGAAGGTCCGAGCGATTGGTTTGGACTCTTTTAGAGATCCGTATGCAGAGGACCAGTGTTTAAAGAGCTTGATGGCTGAAGGAGGGCAACAGGAACACCAACTTCTTCCACCGGTGGACCATCATTAGGAGGTAGAGGAGTATGATTCGTTCCTTGATGTTTTTCAGCAATTTAGTTGTCTAGTTGTTTTGTTGTCTGATTCTAGTTCTGTCTTCTTCATGATCAGCAGCCATCTGTCTCCGCTTAAATTTCTTGATTCAATTCCATTTGTCAATTCATACATCCCAATCCCAATTCGGAGTGAAGAAAAGTAGAATACTAAGTAAAAGGTGGGGAAAACAGGATTTTTTGTAAAGGTAATTGCGGTAGAATTCTATAGCAAGAGCTGAACTTTTCATTTTAATTATCGTAGTTGGAAGATGGAGATCAAAACAACACGCCGTGACAGTCTTGAACAGTGGAATACTAAGTAAATGGTGGAAAAAATGGGATTATTTCATGAAGATACTTGTATGAAATTCTACCGCAATGGTTAGAGGCGATCTGGGGACCTTGATAAGCCAGGAAGCTCTGGAACCTCGAGTTCATTCGCCGCATGGTTCTAGGGACCTTGAGGTAGATTTTTTTTTTTTGGGGACAAAATTGGCCTATACTAAAATGGCCAAGTAGGAGTGTTTGGATGTGAACGAAACATGGAATAAGATAGAATAACTAGCTTATTTCATTCCCATTTCACCATCCAAACATAGTTTTAAGGAATAGGGATCTGGAGTCTTTGTTCTCCATCAATTACCCATCAAACAACAATGTTTCCTATTTGTTCCTATAGATCTTGGATACCTAATACCAAATAGGCATCACATGCTATTGTCAATTGTCCAAAAACATCCATGAATAAAATAAAAATACTTTATCAATACTTCAAAGAGGTATGGCATATGTAAAACATGGCTTTATTAGGGTACTAATACTGTTGGTAACATCCTAGTGCACAGTCAAGGCCTAGTTATAGCACCCTTGATAAGCATTTTAGGAAACCTTGTTAGTTGAACCGCGTACACTTTGCACTGCTGCTAAATTCATCATGGTGCATATTGCTATTACACATATAAGGAAAAAAAAAGAGGAAAAAGTAATTACTATTCCACGTGTTGCTTTCTGGTTGGACTAGTCCATGTGAACTTAGTCTAACAAATAATTTATCAAGGGAGTAGGATCAGGATGGGTGGGGGGCGGAGTTTAGTGGCGAGCTTCAGGTTAGGCCTGATTTCTGTTTGGCCTCCATAATCTAAACCTGAATTCAATCCTGAGACCTTTTAAACCAAGCCTAAAGCCCGACCTAAAGCCGGGGCTAATTTTTAACCCGATATACCACCTAGCCAAAAGTCCACATATATCCTTATTGAAATTTCTTGTTTAGCTTAATTCTAATTAAGTATAGTCATCTAATGGCATAGTCATAGCCATTAGTGGGGATTTTAAATAGCCACTCTAATGTTGTCGATTGGTAACCACAATTCGAACATGATTTTGCTTCTAAAACTCCTTCTGTAGTAATATATATTTATCTCAAATCTAGTGGTACCTATGAGTGTTGGTTTGAGGGGACCCCAGAGCACTATAATATCCATCAATTTGAAATTCAAATTTGAACCAGTCAAATTTAAAAATCTAATAAAAAACATGTCAAAACTGGCATCCTTACTACCACCAACGATTAAACACCATCTATCATGCCCTAACATGATACTGCCGACAGGGTAGACACCTCACAAGGCTTAGCCCTGTAAAGTATCTCAAGCCTAATCTATCAATCAACTAAATACAATGTCAGCTAGACAAAGATATATTATGGAAAGGATCTAAATAACTTCCTGCACATAACCTAGCTTAAGGTCTATGAGCATCCAAATCTTAAAGTAATAAAAAAAAAATATTTAACACAAGCATAATGATACCAACATTTGGTATGGATTAAATAATAGTTCCACATGATGATATAATACCAGTCGAACAACTACAATACAAGGTTCTGACCAACAAGGTCTCAAATGAAAGAAAGATTGATAATACTCCAACTGCATCCTCGAGACAACTGAGTTTTACTGATTCGTTCATCTGGAAAAGAAGAAAGCTATAAGCTTAACAACGAATAAATTCTTAATTGTACACACTTTCAATTTAAAGAGAAATTCACCACTTTAAAAAAAAAACCAATTCAATATACATTTTCTTTTATTAAAATAACAAGTATAGAAGCATGATAATACACAAATAATGGCTTTGCATACAATATGAAGATTACCACTAACTCAATAGCTAAAATAATTTACAATTTCTAAGTTTGGACATGTTTAAATAATACATCATGATAAATAACTTATTTAACTTTCAGTTTGTTGTCCATTTTCTTCATGATATTAGGCAACCAATGTCATGATTCACCCTATGACAAGCATCTTCTGTTACACCGATCATGATTTGCCCCATGATAGGCTTCAATCGGTTGTCATGATTTGCCCTAATGACGGGCATCAATCTACTATAAAATTTCACACAAAAATCCATAACAATAGTCCCAATAATAATAACACAATTAAATCTATCAATAAAACTCACTATCCAAAAACTCACGAAGTTTTTATTCTATAATCCCTTTTATACATAATTGATCCCATGCCATGTGAACTACATTATGTATACACTCACTAATACGAAGAATGCAACCACTTCAATAAAACATGTAATAAAACTTCCACAAAAAAGTGTCTTATAGGAAAAATACAATTCTAAAATTCTAATAGATTAAAGAGTACATAAAGAGAGAACTTGCCTCAAAATACTTGTGAACAACAAAAAATATCTCAACACCTCAACATATCAAAATAATAATGCCAATACAAAATTAATTAAATAAATGAGAACTCATATTGTAAGGATCCATGGAGGCATGTGTTTGGTCTCTTATTGGCTATGCACTACGTAGATGTTGAATGCAATTAGTTGAAAATTCTAAGATATGTACGAGCCAAAACAAACAATATATTTATAAATTGTCTAGATGAATTTCTATAAAAAATTTGAGTTTTGTAGTAGTATAGATACTTAAAAAAGAATTAATTGTACAATTAAATCTTGTCCCTTAGTTATACAAAGGATAAATAGGTGGTTTGTTAACCAATACTATCCATTATTATTAAGGGCACCCCAATGCATGAGGATCCTCCCACTATAAGGTATGGAGAGGGTTAGATATATACAGCCTTACCCTTGTGTGTAGAGGCGTTGCTTCCGTATTTTTAACCTATGGAACCTAAAGTCATAATGGAGTAATCTTATGCCATTACACCAAGACTCGCCCTCTAAATCTGTTGTAACTAAAAAAAAATGAAACCTAGGACTAGTATCTCTCTCACTATTATAGATCTCTATTCACTATCTATCATTATGTATCAACCTATCATAGCTAAGGATGAAACTTCTATACAACACAATAATATGGAAAGAAACAGATTGAAATGCAAATTTTAAGTAGAAGACAAGTTGAATCAGAGTGAAAATTTTGATACCTTAAAATTACTGGAGTAAGGAAAAAGATTAAAACTTCATAGAATCACAAATTGAACATAGGAAAGAACATTCATAGAGGACTCAAACGTTTAACCACAAAAATTAAAAAGGAAAGGGTGAGAGATGGGAAGGGAGGAGGGAGGAAAGAGCAAGATCATGGGATTTTCAAAAAGGGGTGTGTTGATTATGTAAGAGGAATTAGCGAAAGTGCTTGTTAAGCAAAAGAGATAAGGAAGGGAGATGTGACAAGAAGAGAGAGAGATAGGAAGATAAGTATTTCAAATGAAAGAAGAAATACATGGGATTTGAGAAGAGGAGGTGCTAAGGATTGGAGATATTAGGAAGTAGATACTAGTAGCCTTCACCTCCTCTTTCTATCATACACAAGACTTTGAGTCTCTCTCATTGAATATTGATGGCCCTTGTCTTTCATCCCCTTCTTAAATTCTAAAGTCTCCATCATAAAAAGTACGAGCAAGAGCATGAAAGAAAATAGGGACAAAATAGACTTGGCATAAAAAAAAAACATTGAATTTATAAGAAGTTACATATATTTTGCCACTTGTAATCAATAATTGTGGCATATTATTAGTACCATTGGACTAGAAAAATAGAACTATGCTATTGGCTTCAAAAATATGAACATTCAGGAAAAATATTTATCAAACCAAAAGTCAAAGAAATTAACAACTAATATACCAAATCAATTAGTAGTATGCTCTAACTCAAACCAAAGTTTCAATCTTAAAATAACATTATTAAATTTGAAAGATTGACTCTTCTTACAAGGTCCTTTCAAACATGATGTAAAAGTCAATAAAAGTAGAATACCTTTAAGATTCTTTAAAATCGATAGTCACACAATCTTCAGAGGGTGTGGGCCTAGGAGAACCATCAATCGGCAAAAAGTTGAGATAAAGAATACAGCCTTCATAGCAACCATATTCAACAAGGCTGCGCTGATCTTCCTTCATCAGACAACCATTCTTATGCGTGAGCAAAAGCCTACTTTCTTCAAATTCCTCTTTCTTTGCGATCTCTCTCTTCAAACCACTAACAGTTTCTTCATCTCCCACCTCTATATAGAAAAACCTACCAGTGAGTATCTCTATCCCCAATCTCATCTTGTCTTGCATTTCTTGGACTCTGTTGACCTTTTTATAGAGGGGTCTATCCTTAGTACAATCTACTTAATGAGACATATGGCAATCATGCTCCACTTTATATCACGACCATATCAAATAAAATTTTTAGTAGATATATACTTGGAATATTATTAATTATAAACTAAAATATTATAATTCATTAATTTTTGGTAATTGTTATTAGGATTTATTTAGTAACTTTGAATTTCTATATATCTAATTGGCAAGGCCAAAATAGGGTGCATCGAATAATGCAAATTAATAAAGAATGTGTAAACCTAATTTTTTTATGTCATTCAAAAAATGATATGTCATCCTTATTAGGATAAGCATCGCAAGAAAGTTTTGTACGAAATAACTTTCAATAGATGTTATTTTTGCAATTAACTGCCATAACTATTTGTTTGAATACTTAGAAGGACATTATTCATATAGAAATCTATTAGTAGCCACTGTCCAAAGTTAGTTATTGCTAAATTTAACCATTTCCTCAGTTGCAAAATTCTTCTAGGTATGTTTTTCTTTTTACTCACTCTATAAGGTCCAACCTGCTCCAAAATTTATTTTGGTCTAATTAATCATTTTATGTGATTTTTTAAGCTACCGATGTATAAAATACGACTAATGAAGGTTTATCTAATTTCTTTCTTTTGATCTAGTTCCTCTTTGGTATTTCTTTTAATTTTCTTTTTAGTGCGATCACTTGGTGAATTGTAAAGTCCTCACGACCGAGATACAAAGGAACCATTTTCTCATTGAGTTTGCCATAAACCTCAATTACCCAATAGTTTGAAAATTTGGAAATATAATTAGTACATGATTTGGTGTTTACATGAAAATATAGCTTATCATGTCTTAATCATAAGAAAAAGGGATTACATCATGATTCCTATTTAAGATTTTTAGCCTAACTCTTTGAAAAGAAAGATTGTCAGGACATCTAACCGAAGCCTAGTCAACTGGAAACTTTACTAACCTATTTTCAAAACAAAAGGTAAAGTTTTAAAAACAAGGGTTTTTTGCATGGATACCCTTCTAAATATCGGATTTTGCGTGAATACCCTTCCAAAATTGATATTTGCATGTATACCCTCATAAAATACTTGTTTTGCTGTTCTACCCTTTTTTATTCTTATTTTTGCATATATACCCATGTCATCTAACGCCGTTAAAAAATTAGCGGTTTCAAATTAAAATGACTAAAATACCCTTAATGGTTAGGCGTACAAATAGAAATTTTTGTAAGGGTATACAAGCAAATAGTAACTTTACAAGGATATTCATACAATTTTCTATATTTAGAAGGGTATATATGCAAAAAAAACTTAGTAGATGAAAAGAATTGAGATACATTTATTAATGTGATAGCCTTTATAATCCTGTATTTATTAGGAAATGCATTTGGTTCTATGACGAGAGGCCTGTTTCTTTATCATGAATATAACAAAAATATATAATAGGATTTATTCTCAAATAAAATATATGGTATGCAGCTAGAAACCAAAAAATAGAGCTTCAATATAGGTTCACAGTAAAAAATAGGAATGAAATAAAATCAGCTACAATAATCATTATTGTTCTTCTAACACTTGTAATGATTTTTTTTTGGTTCAGATTAATAAAAGAAAAATAGTATAAATCAATGAAAGGGAAGAGAGGGTAACATGATATTGAAATATTTTTTTTACAATCAACAGATAGGAGAGATATGAAAGATTTGAAAGATAGATCGCACCAAAAGATAAGTTTTGCGGTTAGAAGAATTTTTGTTTATCATAGGTTGGATTACAGAACTGGGAGGAATAGGAAGGAGATCGCGAGCAAGCTGCATCGCGAACGCCCGCGATCAGGATCCTGATACGCGGGGGGCGGGGGGGGAAGCCCACAGGGGGTGGGGTGGGGATGCCGAGCAGCGGGGGGGAAGCCCGCGGGGGTTGGGGAAGCCGGGCACGGCGGTTGGGAAGCCCACGGGGGGACGGCGGGGGGGAGCTCTCGGGGGGCACGGCGGGGGGTGAGGGGAGAACGGCGGCGGGGGAGCTCGCGGGGGGGACGGTGGGGGGGAGCTCGCGGGGGGGGGACGGCGGAGGCGAGGAGCTTGCGGGGGATGGGGAAGACGCGCCCGAGGGGGTTGGAGTGGTGTAAGGATTATAACGTCATTTCAAATTTTAATTTTATTTTTAATTAATATAAATATTATTTTTTTAACACCGTTAAAATAACTGTTATATTAGGGGTATTTGTACAATAACAGAGTTTTACAAGGGTATGCATGCAAATATTAATTTTGAAAGAATATTCACGCAAAATCTAATATTTAGAAGGGTATCCATGCAAAAAGCCCTTAAAAACAATATGGTTAATATTCATGTTCGACCATACATATAAATAAGGATACTTTGCACATAAACATTTACAAATCTAACTTATTGAATATCCACCCCGAAAGTAACTATTTACATACGCACCCCTCAAACATCCTGGTTTTGCATGGATGCCCCTCCTATTAGATGTTTGGCTAACAATTCTAACAAATAACCCTTCCGAATATCATTTGGCATAATTATCCTTTTATGTTAACATCCCTGCATTTGTTATATATTCCTCAAGAATATTATTGTAAGGGGTGATAAAATTATTTTATTCTTAAAATGATTACTTCTCAACACCGTCAACTAAAAATATAACCGCATATGTATTCATGCAAAAATATGATGTTTTAAGAGATACATATGCAAATAGTAATTTTCCAAGCCTAGAAATACAATAAGCTATTTTTGTAAGGGTAATGAACAAAAAAAAGGATAAAAAGGGAAGAAGAGGAATAACATGACAAGAGAAGAAAATGATCTTTTTAATGAGTAGAGCAAGAACAAGAGGAATGACATGAGAGTGGGCCATTGAACAACTAGGCAGCATATTGAAGGCTTGCTAGTAGTAGAATAGGTATTCAAAAGCTTCATAAGAGCCTCCAGTTGTGATACATATGCGAAGGAGGAGGTTCCGAGGTAAAAGAAATAGGGAAAGGAATAAGCAAAGTAAAAGCATCTTGTAAGTTATGTATTTCTATTTTGTTCCAATTTCTATTCTGTTGTGGAGAAGGATATGCCTAGCAAGTACAATCAGTTGGACCACACCAAGCCTCGTAGGAGCCAATGCATTCATAGATGAAGATCGCAGCAATATTAGCTTCTCGCCAATGACTTTTTCAGTAAAGACTATGTGAAGTTTATCCTACACTTTTCTCTTCTTGTTCATTGTGCTTCTCTCTATATAACTACGACTGTTGTGTGCATTGTTCGTGTTGAAGCCTCATTGCTTCATGATACTCGAACATTGATATAAATAGATGGCTGGTGGTCGGAAGAAGAAATAGAGATAGAACCAAAATTAGAATCAGTCTAGGGCTGATGTTCATGAAGAGCCACATTGATGAAATGAATACCAAGATATTGAGATAGAAGAATTGATAAGGTAAGTAGATCTCTCGACCATGTATTTGGCTTTTGTCGAGGATCGAACTTCTTTAGACCACACTATGAAGATGATTATGTTGATGATCATGTTGAGGATCGCGTTACATAGCCATCTGATTTGACAATCCAATCCTTGAAGGAGTTATACGTTAGGGACCTTTCGGATGGGGTGACAAAGATACTGGATTGGTTGAACACCTTCACATGCATCATTGAATACAAGGATGTGTCCTAGAAGAGAAGAAGGTGAAGCTGGTATCTTGAAAATTTAGAGACCAAGCTTTAGCTTGGTGGGAGCAATTCTAGAAAAGATCATGAGTGGAGGGGCAAACCACACAGCATCTACCTTTCAACTATACCCAAAACTTGTACCAACGCCTCTAGAATTTTCAACATGGCAACAGATCTATTGTGATTACATTGAAGCACACTATCAGTTCATTGCTAGAAACAAGTTTATGGTGATGGAGCAATAGATGACCATATACATAGGTGGGCTGCACCAATCAATCCAAGACACCCTCAATCTGCACTTGGACTGTGCATGAGGCATATGATCATGCTATTATTGAAGAGAAGCAGCAAAACCAAAGGATGTTCCAATCTATTGGACAAGATAGTAGATCAAAAGAGATGCATGGAGCTGATGTTTAAAGAAATCCTAGTCGGGGAAGACCTGATATCCTACCATGCCGAGGTGGCCAAAAAGACTCAAGATAGTGGTTCAAATCTCCGTTGTTACAGTTATGGAAAGATAGCTCATACATGAAATAAGTGCACAAAAGGTCAATTTTTCCTCCAAAATAATAGCTATTAGTTGAAGGTAATGAAGGATCTGATGTACATGAGGACGATATGGGCCCAACCTATGATGAAGTTAACAATGTAGGAGATGAAGGGGATTGAAGGGAGATATTGATAAGTCGCTTGTTATCAGAAATAGTCTTATGGCTAAGTTTGCAAGGTTGTAATGAATAGGGAAAGCTAGGAGAATGTCACATCTCAAGAGACTATTACAAAGTAACTCTACCTATAGAGAAGCATCCTTGGCTTTATAAGCTTTCTTGGTTCCAGAACGGAAGTGATATAACCATAGATAGTGGATGTTTGGTATTGTTTTCGATTGAGTAAAAGTATTTTGAAGAAGTTCGGTGATATGTAGTTGCCATGGATGCATGGCACCACAGTTTCGAGGATTTCGCAGTTTGATGGCACCAACCATTGATTGTTCGAAGGGAAAGTCTTTCCAATGGACACCAGAGGGCCGGCGAGCTTGGACAAAATCAAAATCAAGAGATTTGAGCCACACCAGTCTTTAGCTCTTCCTAATTTCAATGAAGTTTTCTGGTGGAGTGTGATGCTTCTTCAAAGGAAGTTGGACCTATATATTCTCAGTCAAGAAGGAAGGCACATAACATTCTTCATTGAGAAGCTATATTCACCTACTCATGATGCTTAATTTTATGTGGTTGTTCAAGCTCTCTGGCATTAGAGGCTTTGACATCAAGTGTTTATTCTACTCATCGATCAGGAGACTTTGAGGAATGTTCAAGGGAAGGATATGCTGGGTAATCGGTGTGTGAGTTAGGTGAATTTTCTGTCTGCAGGAGTACCACCTCCAAAGCATAGGTTAGGATCTTTGAATTGGGTAGTTGATGCTTCTAGTAGGAGGGCATGACTGCTTACTGTCATGAAGGTCCGAGCGATTGGTTTGGATTCTTTTAGAGATCCTTATGCAGAGGACCAGTGTTTAAAGAGCTTGATGGCTGAAGGAGGGCAACAGGAACACCGCTTCTTCCACCGATGGACCATCATTAGGAGGTAGAGGAGTATGATTCGTTCCTTGATGTTTTTCAGCAATTAGTTGTCTAGTTGTTTTGTTGTCTGATTCTAGTTCTGTCTTCTTCATGATCAGCAGCCATCTGTCTCCGCTTAAATTTCTTGATTCAATTCCATTTGTCAATTCATACATCCCAATCCCAATTCGGAGTCAAGAAAAGTAGAATACTAAGGTAAAAGGTGGGAAAACAGGATTTTTTGTAAAGGTAATTGCTGTAGAATTCTATAGCAAGAGCTGAACTTTTCATTTTAATTATCGTAGTTGGAAGATGGAGATCAAAACAACACGCCGTGACAGTCTTGAACAGTGGAATACTAAGTAAATGGTGGAAAAAATGAGATTATTTCATGAAGATACTTGTATGAAATTCTACCGCAATTGTTAGAGGCAATCTGGGGACCTTGATAAGCCAGGAAGCTCTGGAACCTCGAGTTCATTCACCGTATGGTTCTAGGGACCTTGAGGTAGATTTTTTTTTGGGGGACAAAATTGGCCTATACTAAATGGCCAAGTAGGAGTATTTGGTTGTGAACGAAACATGGAATAAGATAGAATAACTAGCTTATTTCATTCCCATTTCACCATCCAAACATAGTTTTAAGGAATAGGGATCTGGAGTCTTTGTTCTCCATCAATTACCCATCAAACAACAATGTTTCCTATTTGTTCCTATAGATCTTGGATACCTAATACCAAATAGGCATCACATGCTATTGTCAATTGTCCAAAAACATCCATGAATAAAATAAAAATACTTTATCAATACTTCAAAGAGGTATGGCATATGTAAAACATGGCTTTATTAGGGTACTAATACTGTTGGTAACATCCTAGTGCACAGTCAAGGCCTAGTTATAGCAACCTAGATAAGCATTTTAGGAAACCTTATTAGTTGAACCGCGTACACTTTGCACTGCTGCTAAATTCATCATGGTGCATATTGCTATTACACATATAAGGAAAAAAAAAGAGGAAAAAGTAATTACTATTCCACGTGTTGCTTTCTGGTTGGACTAGTCCATGTGAACTTAGTCTAACAAATAATTTATCAAGGGAGTGGGATCAGGATGGGTGGGGGGCGGAGTTTAGTGGCGAGCTTCAGGTTAGGCCTGATTCTGTTTGGCCTCCATAATCTAAACCTGAATTCAATCCTGAGACCTTTTAAACCAAGCCTAAAGCCCGACCTAAAGCCGGGGCTAATTTTTAACCCGATATACCACCTAGCCAAAAGTCCACATATATCCTTATTGAAATTTCTTGTTTAGCTTAATTCTAATTAAGTATAGTCATCTAATGGCATAGTCATAGCCATTAGTGGGGATTTAAATAGCCACTCTAATGTTGTCGATTGGTAACCACAATTTGAACATGATTTTTCTTCTAAAACTCCTTCTGTAGTAATATATATTTATCTCAAATCTAGTGGTACCTATGAGTCTTGGTTTGAGGGGACCCTAGAGCACTATAATATCCATCAATTTGAAATTCAAATTTGAACCAGTCAAATTTAAAAATCTAATCAAAAACATGTCAAAACTGGCATCCTTACTACCACCAACGATTAAACACCATCTATCATGCCCTAATATGATACTGCCGACAAGGTAGACACCTCGCAAGGCTTAGCCCTGTAAAGTATCTCAAGCCTAATCTATCAATCAACTAAATACAATGTCAGCTAGACAAAGATATATATGGAAAGGATCTAAATAACTTCCTGCATATAACCTAGCTTAAGGTCTATGAGCATCCAAATCTTAAAGTAATAAAAAAAAAATATTTAACACAAGCATAATGATACCAACATTTGGTATGGATTAAATAATAGTTCCACATGATGATATAATACCAGTCGAACAACTACAATACAAGGTTCTGACCAACAAGGTCTCAAATGAAAGAAGATTGATAATACTCCAACTGCATCCTCGAGACAACTGAGTTTTACTGATTTGTTCATATGGAAAAGAAGAAAGCTATAAGCTTAACAACGAATAAATTCTTAATTGTACACACTTCAATTTAAAGAGAAATTCACCACTTTTAAAAAAAAAAACCAATTCAATATACATTTTGTTTTATTAAAATAACAAGTATAGAAGTATGATAATACAAAAATAATGGCTATGCATACAATATGAAGATTACCACTAACTCAATAGCTAAAATAATTTACAATTTCGAAGTTTGGACATGTTTAAATAATACATCATGATAAATAACTTATTTAACTTTCAGTTTGTTGTCCATTTTCTTCATGATATTAGGCAACCAATGTCATGATTCACCCTATGACAAGCATCTTCTGTTACACGATCATGATTTGCCCCATGATAGGCTTCAATCGGTTGTCATGATTTGCCTAATGACAGGCATCAATCTACTATAAAAATGTCACACAAAAATCCATAACAATAGTCCCAATAATAATAAGACAATTAAATCTATCAATAAAACTCACTATCAAAAACTCATGAAGTTTTTATTCTATAATCCCTTTTATACATAATTGATCCCATGCCATGTGAACTACATTATGTATACACTCACTAATACGAAGAATGCAACCACTTCAATAAAACATGTAATAAAACTTCCACAAAAAAGTGTCTTATAGGAAAAATACAATTCTAAAATTCTAATAGATTAAAGAGTACATAAAGAGAGAACTTGCCTCAAAAATACTTGTGAACAACAAAAAATATCTCAACACCTCAACATATCAAAATGATAATGCCAATACAAAATTAATTAAATAAATGAGAACTCATATTGTAAGGATCCATGGAGGCATGTGTTTGGTCTCTTACTGGCTATGCACTACGTAGATCTTGGATACTTAATAACATCTTACGACTAGCTTTTTTAGATGAGGCACTGAGTTGTTACAAATTATATCATAGCAGATCAGGCCTATCACCCATATAGACTAAGAGACAGCTGCAACATGGGTCCATTTTAGGTTGACCATAAGTGTTTGTGATTAGATTTGTGGTACTTATAATTAGATTTGAATAGATTTGGACCATGAGCTTGGCAAAATACTAGGGTTTAAACAAGGGAGTATGTGAAGATTCATGTGGGCATGTGTTTAGTCTCATATTTATTATCTACTAGGTAAATCTTGGGTACTTATTCAATATCAAAGAACCCAAATAACACCTTTTGACAAGCATTTTTTAGTAAGATCCTATATTGTTACAAATAGTATCAAAGTAGATCTAACCAATGGTCCATGTGGATAAGAGAATACTGCAACATGCATCTATTAGGTTGAGTACAAGCTAATTGTGAAATTTGTAAATTAGATTTGTGGTACTTATAATTAGATTTGCAATGGATTTAAACTTTTATCCTGATGCAGATGCCAAGGCTTAAACTGGGGGAGTTTTTGAGGACCCTTGTGGGTGTGTCTTTAGTCCTACATTAGATATGAATCGGATAGATCTTAGATACTTAATAATACCTTAAGGTAGGAATGGCAAGGGGTAGGGGTACCTGCAAAATTTGCCTTATCTGTATATGAATCCATTTAAAATCCTACAGCCCGAACCTTAACAAGTTTTAATTTTAAATCCCAAACCCTTTCCAAATCCTATAGGGCTTTGCTAAATAGATCCTATTAGGGTTCGGGATAGTTTGGGTATCCGAAAATATCTGGCCAGCTGCCATCCTATCTTAAGTCTAGCCTTTTTGGATGGGGTCTAGATTGTTACACATATACTCATAAATATATAGCAAAATAAAGTGATTGCAACTCTATCTACAGTACACTCACACTTCTTATTGAACTTAGCACAAGCACCATATAATTAAAATTACCATATCCCAACAATCTATATTTCTATTGAATTGTCCAATCCTACAAATTAATCTTGCCAAGAGATCTTAGTTATATTTTCGATCTCTTGTAGTGATCAAATTAGCCAAAGCTCAAAGCATAAATTCTCGAAGTCACCTTGAAATAGGTATTTTTCATCCTAAATGGATATGTATACATCAAGTTATGTCTCCAAAATCATGCTAAATATAGAACTTATGCCAAATTTTCAGCCCATTTTAACCCATATATTGACCAAATCAATAAAGATTTAGTACAAAAATGTGGGTCCCAAAGTTAGCTTCAAAATGAGCATATATATAAGTTATCCTCAATAGCAATTGCCCAACTTTTAAAAATGGTTATCACATAACAGGGGCTCCTCTCCCTATATTTCCTCGATATGTGATATTATAGTTCCGCATTCTTGTGAAAGAACCCATAAAAAAGAGCAAGGTAAGATCTGTGAGAAAGAAATGGAAGAGAGATGAGAAAGAGAGTTATGAGAGAGAGATTACAAGGGAGTAGAGAGAGGAAGAGGGCTTGGTTAAGAGGTTATGTGTAAAAGAGAAATGGTAGATTGAAGAGAGAATTATGAGAGAAAAGTGACCATGAGTAGCGGTAGGCAAACGTGTGAACCAAGAAAAACACACAGAGAGAGGGATAAGGTTGGTTTAGGTTGAGGTTTAGAATCTTCTAATTGGGCTGATCTAATAGGTTGTATTAGTAGGTCATTATCTAGCCATTACACAAGTAATGGTGACCAAGAGAAATCTCCAATCATTAAGCCATTGCCACAAGTCATGGAGCTAAAGAGAGATGAGATGGTAATATGTGTGATAGAAAAAATATTTTCAACATGAACATGTTGACTCAAACCACCAAATATTTATGATGGCGAAACTACTATTACCATAGACACGAGGTTTGCCAAGACAACGCATAAGAAAGAAAGAGGAGGTAGGGGGAGAGAATAGAGGCAAGGGGAAGAACAGAGAAGGGCACAGGGAGAGAAGGCTTCTCGGCTAAAAAAAAATAGCAATGAGGCTAGGGCTAAGGGATGCTTGAAAAGGAGAGGGAGTTGTGGAGTCTCTATGAAAAAACTAGAGAAAGACTATTTAGATTTTATTGTTAATAGATGAAAATTATTAAAAAATAATAGTTTGGAGAAAAGCTCCCTCTCTATTCTCCTCTAAACTGCTCTAGAGCATACATGTACGGGCCATGATTAACTATAGGTAGGGGACTATGCAACCATCAATATAGCCAGTTATGGCCAAGTACTTATAATGAAAGAAATCTTAAGTCCTTTGCTTAGGATTCAATATGACACTGCATGCCACTACAAACTATTGTTGTTTAGAAGCTATTGTTGCTTTCTAGACTAATAAGAAGAAATTATGTCCAAGTATAGACTCTCATTTGTTGCCTTCCTACTATAAAATAAAATATTACAAAAAACTATACTCTAACATATACTAATTCCTAACTAATTGATAAAAAATAGACATCCAATTCGACAAAATAATTTTTATTTGATTTTTCAAACGATAATTTTACCCCATAAAATCAAAATCTACTCCAAAATTGAACACCTAGTTCAAAAATTAAACTCAGTTACCAAACTAATTGTTATAACCTAATCTAATCAAGCAACTCGTCTATAACCCATCTTTTTTGATGAATGTGTCACAATCAAAAATAACTTAAAATAAGAAGGTATTGGAATATACTTTATAGAAATACATAAATGACATACCAAGCATCCTTAAGTACAAATATCAATTATTGCTATGATAGGCTATTCTATATTGTACCTAGAATGTTGCATGTTGAATGCAATTAGTTGAAAATTCTAAGATATGTACGAGCCAAAACAAACAATATATTTATAAATTGTCTAGATGAATTTCTATAAAAAATTTGAGTTTTGTAGTAGTATAGATACTTAAAAAGAATTAATTGTACAATTAAATCTTGTCCCTTAGTTATACAAAGGATAAATAGGTGGTTTGTTAACAAATACTATCCATTATTATTAAGGGCACCCCAATGCATGAGGATCCTCCCACTATAAGGTATGGAGAGGGTTAGATATATACAGCCTTACCCTTGTGTGCAGAGGCGTTGCTTCCATATTTTTAACCTATGGAACCTAAAGTCATAATGGAGTAATCTTATACCATTACACCAAGACTCGCCCTCTAAATCTGTTGTAACTAAAAAAAATGAAACCTAGGACTAGTATCTCTCTCACTATTATAGATCTCTATTCACCATCTATCATTATGTATCAACCTATCATAGCTAAGGATGAAACTTCTATACAACACAATAATATAGAAAGAAACAGATTGAAATGCAAATTTTAAGTAGAAGACAAGTTGAATCAGAGTGAAAAATTTTGATACCTTAAAATTACTGGAGTAAGGAGAAAAGATTAAAACTTCATAGAATCACAAATTGAACATAGGAAAGAACATTCATAGAGGACTCAAACGTTTAACCACAAAAATTAAAAAGGAAAGGGTGAGAGATGGGAAGAAGGAGGGAGGAAAGAGCAAGATCATGGGATTTCAAAAAGGGGTGTGTTGATTATGTAAGAGGAATTAGCGAAAGTGCTTGTTAAGCAAAAGAGATAAGGAAGGGAGATGTGACAAGAAGAGAGAGAGATAGGAAGATAAGTATTTTCAAATGAAAGAAGAAATACATGGGATTGAGAAGAGGAGGTGCTAAGGATTGGAGATATTAGGAAGTAGATACTAGTAGCCTTCACCTCCTCTTTCTATCCTACACGAGACATTGAGTCTCTCTCATTGAATATTGATGGCCCTTGTCTTTCATCCCCTTCTTAAATTCCAAAGTCTCCATCATAAAAAGTACGAGCAAGAGCATGAAAGAAAATAGGGACAAAATAGACTTGGCATAAAAAAAAAACATTGAATTTATAAAAGTTACATATATTTTGCCACTTGTAATCAATAATTTGTTAGATGTATGCCCTAGAAGCCAATCTGGCTGACACATTATTAATTCTAGGAACATAATTTTGTACTTGACTATTTATTATTGAATAAATAAAAGGCATCTTTTCATTCATATTATTTATGTGTCTATGAATCGTCCAAAAAATTACTAAGATGATGATGCATATTCTCAAGAGTTGAGAATTTGAGCCATGCATCATTGGTAATTAATTTCTAAATGCTTCTGATCAATGGATCATCACGAGGACGGTGATCGATCCGATCAGTGCACAGATCACTTTCCTTCTGGATGGACGGACTTGAGTCCACAGTGTAGGGACACTGAAGTGATAGTGCAGGTGCTTGTTAGAGAACAAGGGTACTGAGCGTGACCAAGACAAGAAGTCACTTGGATGTCTATCCACTCGTCAGTGACTTGCTTGATGTTGCAGTAGTGTGACTGGTCCTTTGACCTGCGGTGCTTCGGCTACTCACAGTGAGGTTATTGTAGTTTGACTGCACACATACATGGTCTCTAGCCATATGGGTCCATGCAGTGTAGATTGGCTGCAGTAAGTTCACTGTAGGAGTAGGGTATGCACCTATAAGGAATCTATCGACCTTGATAGAAGAGGAGTGATCCTATGTGATTTGTTAGACTGAGTTCTAAGACCTTGGCCAGGGCAATAATATAAAGTGGAAAAAGAGTTTTCCACTATCGAACTCAAGTCGAATAAATCTTGACATATGACAGACAATGGGGTTTGACGAGTTGTCCATGACCTCCATTCTGTAGGGATCCACGATAGTAGGACTGTATCACACGTTAACTGCACCTAGAGGTTCATCATTCTATTCTGCTGGGTAGCCACTACATGCTGCTAGATGTCACTGGTGGATGGTGGGACTCACAGGGATTATCTCGATGATCAATAAATCCTAATGAGTGAGTTGGAATCGTTCCAACCCATTGATAGGAGTTTTCAATGATATAGTGATAGAGATCACAATATATCTCACTACCAGTCAGAATAGAACCTATGGGGTCACACACACTAGAAGTATTGACTGATCCGATGGTTGAAAAGTGATTATGAATCACAAGTAATCAATTTGATTGATAAGAAGTTGAAGAAGGAACAAAGGGAATTAATTAATTGGACTTAAAACAAGAGTCCTACTTCGGGTAGGATTTCTAGAGTCCTAATTGGATTAGGACTAGGAATCCTAGTTGGATTAGACTGGGATTCCTACTTGGAATAGGATTCCTGCAATCCTAATGAGATTAGGAGTTTTGAATCAAAATTGGATTCCTACTTGGAGTAGGATTCCTAGAGTCCTAATCGGATTAGGACTTCGGATTCAAATAGAGTCCTAATTGGATTAGGACTAAAATTAAATATGTCCTAATTTGGATTAGGGTTTCTTAAGTCACAATTAATTATTAATCTAATGAATCAATAAGACTCCTAATTGGATTAGGATTGAAGAGTTCAATTGAGTCAAAATGATTTAATTCTAATTGGATTAGGACTTACCTAGATTGGATCCTAATTGGTTCACCCTTGGACTAAGCCTAATTGGATTAAGGCTTGACCACATTAGGGCATTTCAAACCCTACTTAATGTGGATTAGGGTTTACCATGAGGAGGGGGATATGCCCCTCCCTTTTCCATGTGGAGAAGGGAGAAGAGAGCCCCTCTTAGGAAATAACTCTAGGGCTCCTAGATTGTAGGAGCCCTAGATGGTTATAAAAAGGGGCAAAGGGGGCCGGCGCCCTAGATGAGCTCTCCCTCTCCTCTTCCAAGCCGTGGCCACCCCTCTCCCTTCCTTGGTTCAGCCGCCATCAGCAAGGGGAAAAGAAGAAGAGGCGTGCACCTCTCCTTGGCCTCCTTCCTTGGTTCCAACGCAGGGAAGAAAGAAGGCTGCGTGGGGATTCTTCTTCTTCCTCTTCTTCATCCTTCTTCTTCCTCCTCTCAAGCACAATCAAGGGTTGATTGAAAGAGAGGAAATCAGCCATCAAAAGAAGTCTTTGCAAGGGAGCTAGCACCCCGGGAAGACTAGAGAGCTTTGATCGGATCACTGCTTCGTGTGGATACCTGTAGAGGCCGGATACTTGAACGGCTTCAAGCGAACCTTCATCCTAGACCACGAATTTCAGTTTGCGGTGATCATCTACCCGCACAAGGTGAAGATCTGATCTTCCTAAAGGTTTAAAAAGTTTTAATTCTTATCTAACGACGAACGGTTCATAAAACAACGTTCATGCGATGAACGTCGATCCCGCTTATGCCGATTCCGCTGCCATCTGATTTTTGTTTTTGAAATATCAGCGGCATGGGCGGGTTCCCAACAGTGGTATCAGAGCCTAGGCTTCGTAGATTAAGGTAAGAATTAATTATCTAAAGGCTTATTAGATCTGAAAATTGAATGATCACGCATGCTGAAAATTTCTGCATGCAGATTTTTCAGGGGTGCTGATTTTTGCATGCTGATTTTTATGTGATAAAATGATGATTCTAATTGCGTTGTTAATGAGATTACAAAGTTTAGAATCATGATTAGCATGATCAGCAACCTATGTTATGATATAATCAGTTAGTTTTCAGATCTGAAAATTATAATTGTTGCATATGTGATGATCATAGGATTCAAACCCTTTTGGTATCAAATGTAATGACTGCGATGTGATCTGCAATGTCATGTAATTTTTCAGATGCTTGCATGCATCTTATTTGATGTTTTGAGAGGCCTGCGTGCCTCCTAAAAGGAGATGTAATTTATTTTTATTTTTATTTACAATCTGGTTGTATTTGTGTGATGTGATGTACGTCAACGATCAAGTTGAAGACTAGGCATGAGATGAACAGGTGATCTAAGCGGTTGATGGGCGATTGGATCAAGAGTTGATCAAGGATCGGATCAAGGAGGCTTGGAACCAATTCAAGAGTTGAAGACCAGTTGATCGATTGACGTGCATGTGCTTGTAATACGACCTAACTAGAATCCATGATCATCACCTATTTAAGTTTAGCTTTAATTATTGCTTGCGATTATAACTGGCCTGCAATGTGCCATTTGCATGTGATGTGAATGTGAGTCGGGTAGATAGGTTTACATGTGATGTAGCAAACCCAATTGAGACCTAAATCAAAACCTCCTCAATCAAGTCGAGAGTGAACCGACATGAGCAAGTCATATTAGATTAATTGATCTAATTGGTGTCTAGGAAAGCATGAAAAGGTGGTTACTTAATTAGGACCTTACTCTCTGAGTAAGGGGAACCTCCCACCTGCTTACCTGGCCAATTGTTCGATTACCTCTTATGAAGAGCTCAAGTTGCAAACACTAAGACCTGATTAACCAATATTAAGTCAATAGGTCTTCCACTGTAGTAGAGCTGCTAAGGCCTTTCTGATGTTGATTTGTCTCGGCTGGACACAGTGGTCAAGTTGCATCGGAGGGCTGGACCTCTCTATAGACATGAGATGTTGTAGGGTCAAGGTGGGGTTGGGCACCAATAACTGTTAGGTGAGGACCCAATGACGACTTTATTCCTACGGTTTATACGGTGGGTCTGACTTAACTAAGAAATGGGATCAATAACTGTTAGGTGAGGTCTTCATGGCTTAGAGACCAAGTTAGCACTGCAACATGCTTGAGAAGCATTGTACAAGAGTTGTACATTCATCATCTATGTGTCACCAATAACTGTTAGGTGAGGTGGCATGTAAATTGGTGGGACCGCAGTACCACTAGAAACCCTAGTCGTGTGGGATTTCTGTTTTCCTACCAGGGGGAAGTGTGAGGAATTCGAGAAAATAGTGGGAGTTACATTTGTTCTAACTAGAAATCTTTACTCTCTGCAGATACAATGTCAGCTCAAATCCTTTGACCCGTATTCTTGAGACCAACCGACTGACCGGAACCAATTACAAAGACTGGCTTTAGAAATCTCAAAATTGTTTTAGACTGTGAGAAAATAGGCTACATACTCGATTCAGATATCCCCACATCTACCAACACGTCCTACTGATGCTCAGCGTGAGATGCATAAAAAGTGGTTGGATGATGACATTAGAGTAAAATGCTATATGATGGCATCCATGTCTAATGAACTCCAATGCCAGCATGAGAAATATGAAGACTGCTAGGGACATACTGGCAACACCTGCAAGAGTTGTAGTGGTGAGCAGAGTCGCACAGCTCGTTTTGAAGTGTCCAAGAGGCTCTTCAAGACAAAGATGCGCGAAGAGGCAGTCTGTCCATGATCATGGTCTGACTATGATCAAAGACCTAGAGGAGCTTGAGAAGCTCGGAATGAACATGCACAAGGAATTGCAAGTGGATTTGATCCTACAGTCACTTCCTGATTCATCTTGGGTCAGTTTTATAGTAAACTACCACATGAATAAGATTGAATGCACTAAGACTGAACTAATCAACATGTTGGGTAACTGCTGAGGAGCCTTGAAAAGTTCAAGGGGCAATGTCCTTGCTGCTGAGTTGACTTCTGGTTCCAAGAGAAAGTCTACTTGGAAGAAAAAGAAGCATGCTAAGAAGCAGAGAAAGACAAGAAGGCCAAAGAAGGAAGTTCAAAAGAAAAAGGCTAACGACAAAGGAAAATGTTTCCACTGCAATGTCGAAGGCCACTGGAAGAGAAACTGTCCTTCATTACCTCGAGAGCCTGAAGAACAAGAAAGATGACACACCTTCAGAAGGTATAGACTTGCTCATAATTGAAACTAATCTAACGGTTTTCTTCTACTTCTAGTTGGGTTATAGATTCTGGTTCTAGTGCTCATTTGTGCACTACCATGCAGGGTCTAAAGAAAAGTTAGAAGGGCTGGCGGAAGGTGGCGGTAACCCTTCGGGTTTGGCAACGGGGGCAAAAGTTGCTGCTGTGGCTGTGGGCACCTACCATCTGCGACTACCGTCTGGATTTAGTTTATTACTTAGAGACTGCTATTATGTACTGCTGCTAGCAGAAATTTGATTTCTGTTTCATGTCTAGCACAGGAAGGTCATATTTTTACATTTGACAAAGACTGCTGTTCTATTTATTTAAGAAATAAAATAATCGCACGTGGTTTCATGATCGAAGTCTCTATCATTTACATATGGATGTATCTATAATATTACCGAGCAAGAAGTGAGTGCCAAAGGATCCAAAAGATCCAGAGATGAGATAAACCAAAGATATTTGTGGCACCTCAGGCTTGGCCATATTGGAGAAGACAGAATGAACAAAATGGATAAAGATGGGCTTTTAGGCTCATTGACTTCCGAGTCATATCCAGTTTGCGAGTCCTGTCTTCAAGAAAAAATGGCTAGACTGCCCTTTGTAGGACATGGAGAGAGGACCACTGAAATACTTACCCTAGTACATACAGATGTATGTGGCCCATTCGATGTGCTAGCCAGGGGACGTTATTCTTACTTCATTACCTTTACCGATGATTATTCACGGTATGGGTATGTGTATCTTATGAGACACAAGTCTGAATCTTTTGAAAAGTTCAAAGAGTTCAAGAATGAAGTAGAAAAACAAACTGGAAAACCTCTTAAGGCTCTTCGATCAGATCGAGGAGGAGAATACCTTAGTGGGGAATTCGGGACTATCTCAAGAAAACGGCATAGTCTCGCAATGGACACCTCCGGGTACACCTCAACTCAACGGGGTGTCAGAGAGGAGAATCGGACCCCTGTTGGACATGGTCAAGTCCATGATGAGCTTCACTAATTTACCTATGTTCCTTTGGGGAGATGCCTTACTTACAGCAATTTATTTATTGAATAGAGTTTCCTCTAAATCCGTTCCTACCACACCGTATGAGATATGGCATGGTAAGAAACCAAGTCTTGGTCATCTCAAGATTTGGGGATGTCCGGCCCACGTCAAGCGACTACAGGCAGACAATTAGAGGCTAGGACCATAAGTGCTCGTTTTATAGGATATCCTAAAGAGTCATTAGGATACAATTTTTACTCTCAGAGGATTCACAATGTGTTTTGTGAGCTGTCATGCCATCTTCTTGGAAAATCAGTTTATCCTTGATAAAGGCAGTGGGAGAAAAATTGAGCTTGAAGAGAAAGTCTCTGAAAAGCAACGAGTCATGGATCCTATAGAACCCATTCATAAAGAGCCAGTACACGATGTCCCTCGACCACCTCGTAGATCTAGTAGGGTCTCCCATCCTCCCGATAGATACTTAGGTATACTAGAAGAGGATACCGAGGAAATGTTCCTAGTGGGAGATAGGGATCACATACAGGATCCCAAAACCTACAACGAGGCGATATCTGATATCGATTCCGAGAAATGGCTGGAAGCCATGAAGTCAGAGTTAGACTCCATGCATTCCAACCAAGTCTGGACCTTAGTAGATCCACCAGAAGGTATTGTACCTATTGGATGTAAATGGATCTACAAAAGGAAAATAGGTTCGGATGGAGAGGTAGAGACCTATAAGGCAAGGCTTGTGGCGAAAGGATATAGTCAGCGCGAAGGCATTGACTATTAGGAGACCTTTTCACCTGTAGCTATGCTAAAATCCATCCGAACATTGCT